>NC_046383.1:7521550-7590504 GCF_011125445.2 Fundulus heteroclitus
TGCATGCACTTCAGATGTTCCAGCGACGTCCCGCTCTCTCTCGAGCACCTCCATTCTCACGGTTGTCATAAGAACCCTGAGAAATATGAGAAATGCTCGTGGCGGTCTTATGGATGAGTGCGATTCTGTGAAGAGGCAGGCAGAAGAAGAGCGACAGGTTGTGGGGAACAAATGTGCCATCTCCCTGACAGCAAATGGACTCAAATGGATCCAATTAAAGGGGCATCTTTGTGCCAGAAACTCCTATTTGTCTCAGTATTCATAAGGAAGCTCATTTTGTCTTACAATCCTCTTTGGTACCACCACTCATCAAGGCTTATTAACTCAAGCACTCACTCCTTCGTTTCTGTTCCTTTTTTCTCATTCAATCGCCTCTTTTGCTTTTTCCTAAATTTACTTGCTCTCTATGGGCACAAATCTGTGCCAAAGATGTTGTACTTGCGTAGAAGAAAAGAACTGTGATAGCAGAAAGGATCTGTGATTTTATTTGGTGCAGCTTGTTAACAGGTACAGATACTCTATGCCTTGCAGAGATAGTAATAGCCTTTGAACTTTTTGCGCGCCATTTCACATCCTAACCTTCCATATATTTTATGTTTTAGACCAACAGCAAGCAGTGTGAGGTGGAAAGAAACCTAAAGATGGCTTTTAAAGCGTTCTACAAGTAAAAGAAATATCCCGTCGGTCAACATGATAGAACATGATATTTTAAATAGTAAATACATTGGAAATATTTACTCAAAATTAACAAGAAGAAAACAGTCAAACCAATTCTATTGCATAATCTGAACCTGGCTTGTGCAGGTCATGGGATTCTGTTGCAGAATAATCTGAAAAAGGCAGGAAACCGCCTGTTAAGTAGTTTTCAGCGTTGAAGGTTGTCGTCCCTCATGACTGAAGTTTCTGCAAATGAGTCAAACGCCGTGTTCATAGGAAAAAAGGCACCAAGCAGTCCACAGGGGGAAACTGTCTGGCTGTTATTTACCACATTTAACTTTCACGCATAAATGTATACTCTCTTAAAAAAAATACTATCCTGAAACACGTTTCGATTCGATCTCAGCACTCAGCCGTTTTTGATTGGATCGTGTCAGCGTTTATCCACTTAACCTTCCAAATGTTCTGGAAATCTGCAGCTTTTGTTCGTGTAGCCCCACAGGTTTTCTGTCAGATTTAGCTCTGGACTTAGAACAGTAATTTTCCTCTCATTATAAGTCCTTTTTTTGCCTAATATGGACTTTTGCCCTCACTAAGTGTGATGCCAAAAAACTAAATCCTTCTTCTTCCTAAGCTGTCTAGTGCAGAAATGTAAAGGCTTTGGGTCAAAACTTGGGAAGCACCTATATGAAAATCTGGGCCAATATCCATATCCGATATTAATATTATTTCCGATAACTGATTTTTAGACAGGTTGTTAACATGAGCCCAGTTTTACTTATCAGACCAATAAGATATGTTATATATATTAAATGACTAACATTGGCCGATACTGGTGTTAATGCCAATTTCACCATATATCGTGCATCCTTAGTCAAAACTGATCACTTCATTCACCATGATACAAAAAACTGTTTCCTCTTAAGAAAAGGTCCCAAAGTACCCCAGTTACCCCCACCACCCCATATTGATGAACAGAACATGCAATAATGGCCACTACCCGAACATTACCACCTATAGTATATGTTATATGTGATGTTGTCTATGTTGTGTCAGCCTGCGCTGTTTCGTTGTAGGAATACAAACAAATAACAAATAAACCTCCTTATGTCTTTATGTGCAATGTGGTTATCGTGTTCTTTTAGTAAAAGTATTGAAACTGTGACCCACAGTACAAGTTTGGTTTCATCAAACCACAACAAGTTCTGCCAAAAGGTTTCAGAGGATTTTAGCCAGTCATGAATGTTTTTTTTTTCTTAATAAAAGATGTTTCTGTTTTACATAAACAGCTCTAGATTTTGGGCATGTGGAGAAAACTGGAAACTTTTTCACACATGTAAAACTTGGCAGAACTTCCTGCAGCGCCTCCTGTGTTGCTGTCAGCCTCTTGGCAGCCTCCCTGACAAATTTCTGTATGGGGTTTTTAATATGTTAGGGAGAAGTCTTTTGTGGCTGTTGTTAAATATTTGCATTAATCATTGGTGATGGTCCTCACAGCTCCGTGGTGTATATCATATTATTTGTTATAACTGGTTTAAATTATGCTATAAGATCATTTAGATCCTTAATAACGTCTCTGGTTTCAGCTAAAGGATGCTGATTAGCGAATGTCCAGGAAATCCTCTTGTGGCAGCAGAAATGTTTTTTTGTTTTTTTTACATTTATCAGAGTAACTCCCACTGATAGCAGGTGTGCACCCTGTAAGACTGAACGTTAAAATTTAATCAAAAAGAGCTTCAGTTTCAGGGTGTGCACCTCTGTCCAATCGTTGAACCTTTTTATATTTCACATTTCTTCTCCTAACGGAGTTATTGGTAGTTTAGTTGAGTGAGAAGGATATATGCCACATTTAAAGAATAGAAATTGGATTTGCTGTGTTCTCAGCACCTGAAGAGAACCGACGCATGCAGAGGGGGAACATGCAAACCCAGCGCAGAAAACCCTAAGCCAGGATTTCACACCTGAACTTTGTTGCTGTAAGGCTACAGTGCTACCAACTATATATATATATATATATATATATATATATATATATATATATATATATATATATATATATATATATATATATTCTGCAAAGGTCTTGCACTGCAAAAAGGGAACTAAAAGTAGTAGTTCTTAAAATGTGTATAATTTTTCTCGATTTGAGCAGCTAAATAAGATTATTTGCCAATGGAATGAGAATTTCTACCCCTAAAATAAGATAATTAGACATCCTGCACTTGAAAAAAGATGATGGAGATGAATTGTTCTTATTTTAAGTGCAAAAATCTTATTCCAATGGCAAATAGTCTGATTTACCAGCTCAAATCAATGAAAAATACATGAATTTCTAGAGAATTTTACCTACTTTTAGTTACCTTTTTGCAGTGTGCATTTGATTCCTCTACATCTAAAAAGGCTAAAAGGACAGTTTTTAAGTATAGGCAGCTTAATATAAGAAATCAGATTGAGATTGTTTTAAATTGTCATTTTTTCTGAAGTTCTTAATCTTTTGACATCTGAGAGATGCTCTGCATGGTGTAGCATAACGTGATGAGTTTGCCGTCCAACCACTGTGACACAGGACACGTGTTTGAACAATTAGGGTAACAAAAACCAAAATAACCCATCCTATGTCCACTCTCATTCTCACTCACGTTCAACCTGTCACTCACCCACACGCCATCGCCAAATCCTACTCATTTGCTCAGATTTCACACCCCTGACACACAGCTTCTCATCCTCCTTCAGTGTGTCCACACTCACACTGAGCAGATGCACAAAGGGCAGGAACTATTCTGGCTCCTTCTGATAACACTCCTTCTGAAGCGTCCAAAAACAAGTGTGATTTTCGCAGCTTCGGCCGTTGACAGCGACTGCAGATGAGGGACGAGCGGCCTGTTCCTTCGCTAACTTAGTCATCGCATGGCGGAGAACAGCGCGCTCAGATCAGCCAGCAGCTTCATCATCCTCTGGTGCGAAAGTTAACAGCAGATAGAAAAGAAAATCGCTGCGATAATGAGACATGAATTGTGTTCATCTCACATGTGAATAAGTGATTTATTTTTGGACCGATTCAGGGTTATTTGTTGAAGAGAGGAGAAAGTGGTTAGTTTTATAGGAAAATTTGCTCAAGGTAAGCATAAGTGAATGATTTCAGTTTATTTTTACACTCAGTCAAGGTCTGCACTCTGTTTCTTGTGAGGAAGGAGCCAATCTGTCGCGTAGCAACACCTCCCACTCCTGCATTGAAACAAGAGCAAAAGAGGATGCAAAATAATAGAGGAGAGTTTAGGGGGAGAAAAACCTGGGAAATTTAACAGTGCAAAGCTTGGGGAGTGGACCAAGAGTCAGGAATTATTAAAATCCTTAGCGAAAACCTAAATGGAGTCTATTTGACACACCGTCATCTTATTTTTTCTTTGCACAAGAGAATCTGGTGGATTAAAGCAGAATTTAAAATCTGAAATGCCAATCTCCAGGATAGTTTTAGTTCCTTCAGTAAAACTCAGATTACTTGTTTGGGACCCTGAGAAATGTCTCAGGGTTTGTTACATTCCAACCTGTCAATCAGATGATATTTTTAAACTTGTTTTAGCTGATGGAGCTGCATGAATAGTCTATGTTGGTCAAGTTAAGTTAAAGAAATGTATACATAAAAAAAGAATACAAAACTTAAAAAGCTTAAAATTGTCATGTTCTTTTGTATCTCTCTCCTTTGCTGTGAAACCCCTAAAAGGTTCTGGTGCAACCCGTTACCTTCAAAAGTCACATAATTTGTATAATTAAGTGTGTGCAACCGTGATCTGTCAGTATAAACGCAGCTTGTCTAAAGCTGAGGCGTTACTAAGTCCTAGTAGCAGTCCAAACAAGTCAGGGACAAAGTTGGTTTGTACAGGTCAGGGTGGGGTTTTAAATGTTTATTTAGATATTAGACATTCCCCTGGAGCACTAACAAATCCATCATCTTTAAATGGAAAGCTCCTGGCACCACAACAAACCTGCCAACAGAGGAACCCCCATCAAAACTTCGACCAGGGAGGCAGCAGAGACCAAAGGTAACCCTGAAGGGGCTGCAGAGACTGGAGGATCTGTCCATAGGACCACAATAAACTATTCACTACTGGACTTCATGCATGAGTGGCCTGGGAAAAAAAAGACTACTTTTACATTTTGAGTTTGCCAGAAAAGCACAAGAGCGACTTACTAAAAATATGGATGAAGGTACTCTGGTCGGATGAGATGAAAGTGTGCAATAGCTTGTGTAAACCCAACACCTCCCATCACCCCAAGAACACCATCCCCATGGTGAAACATGGCGGTGACAGCGCCATGGTGTGGAGATCCTTTACAGCGGCAATGACTGGTAAACTGGTCCAAGTTGAGGGAAAGCTTAATACGGGAATATTCTGGAGCAGAACCTGTCAGTCTGCCTGGGATTTGAGGCTAGGATGGAGGTCCACGTCCCAGCAGGACAATGACCTGAAGCGTACTGGAAAAACACCGGAACATTTAAATGTGTTGGAATGGCCTAGTCAAAGACCAGAGCTCAATACAATTGAGTATATGTGGTTAGGTCGTGAATACCATCCAACATGAAGGAGCTGCCATTACAAGGCCTTTGTTGGGCAGTACTATAAAGCTTGGAACTCCACACTACTGCAGACATTTGAATTGAGAAAGCTTTCTGGATAGGAAGCGAAACGTCTTCAAACTTCAGAAAAAAGTCCAGTTGTTTTGTTTTTTTAACATTTTTGGACTCACTCAATATTGTTTCATGGTAAATAAAACATAGAATATGCTTGTCAAATATCAAACAATACAAAATAGACTTTTTTTTCCAAATTCACCTGAGAATTTGGAAAGAAAACTAGATAAGGGACATATTTCATATTTACAGACTGCACAGAAACTCTGGGCTCTGCAACAGAAACACAGCGAGATGAAGACTCCAGCACCACTTGTGTTACTAATGTTATTTATGAATAGAGTTGGTTCCTCTGAGTTTTAAGCGTTGCTGATGTCTCCACCAGATCTTTGCCCTTCTCCATGCTCCTTGGAAGTAGGATAAGTTGTGCCAGAGACTCTTGGATCACAGCAACTTCAACCGACAGTGAGTGACACACCTCTAGCACCATGTTTTCACTCATTTGATAGGAGGGGATGAAAGCAAAAATGTTGTTTGGCATTGTGCTGGTATAAAAGGGGTGGGAAATAAGAACCTATGTGTTTATGAGACCTTTGATCGTTAAATTAGCTGCACATGCAGCACCGTGCTGTTCCGTTGGGGAACATTTTTCCATATCTGCTGCTGTTGTTAGGGTTGTTGGGCTGGTCCATGAATACAACAACTGTTAATAATTAGAGAAAATATCTCACCCTGAGACGTCTGGCTATTAATGCTGAAACACTATCAGTCAATAATAATGTGTTTAACAATATTAACAATAACTCTCCGTTGATATGATGACTATTTCCTCAAGAACGCTGTAAGAAAAAGGTTCTCCAACATCAGAACTCCACCAGGTCTTCTCACTGTTTGGGGCATTATAATTCAGTTTTGCAAAAAATAAAAAAAGCAATCCTGAAATGTGAACAAAACGTTGAAATTAACAGTTTTCTCTGTGTGCTTTTTTATTGTTGGGTTTCTGTCTTGTTTTCAAAGTGTGATCCTGACACATTACACCAAGTAAAATTAGTCATGGCTGTCGTGTGAATCATCAGCTTATGCAGTTTCCGTATGGCTTTATTTTTCTGCTTCTTTTTTTTATTGTTATTTCCACTGCAATAATTCACAAAGGCTTGTGCTGCACATCCTCACACTTGAGATAAAAAGGCAGCTCATATTACATTCTTATTTCAGATGTACTGGGGAAAGGTTTCATGGTTTTGCAGTGCCTTGCAAAATGTGTTTTCCAGATTTTGCCATTTTTACAACAGAAATGTTTTTATGTGATTTTTTGGGGCCTCTGAGGGCAGTTGCTTGCACTGTTTTATTTCAAGATATCAGTGTGAAAGAGGCTGAATACAAACAAAACTCCTCAGACTTTTATTTAGGATTGAAACATAAAAAAAAATGTGAGTTTGATTACTTTTGGAGGAAACTGGAAACAAATCTTTGGATTTTTTTCTCCCTCGGTCAGGAGTCTGCAACCTGAGGATCCAGATCAAGTAATGATAAAGAACCAACTAATTTATTTAAATAACTTTTTTCCTATTTTTATTTTTAATTATTTTATTTTTTTGCAGTTTTTCAGTATTTTTTAATATTTGCAATGAATTAGCACAACAGAGCCACACTAAAAGCATTAAAAAAATATTTATTAGATATTTTCTTTTCTCACCAGTAGGATTGAAAATAAGTTTACAAAAAAATATCAACATCCCAAGGAAGAAAATGTATCTTTTGGGCAAAAATCTAGTTTTGTTTATTTTGAAAAATTAAAATATAAAAACAATTGTGGTTATTTTTGAATGATAGCAAATTTCCTACAGTAGATACATTATTTATCAAAAATACAGTTTTTATCACAAGTTATGTAACATTAGTGGTTCTAAATGAGTTGATTTTTTAAGATGGACTCAGGATAAAAATGTCTGTTTGGATTGAAAATGTTGCAGACCCCTGCCCTAGATAATGAACATTTTGAACTTGTGTCAAAAATATATTTAAAATTAGAGCACACAGATTCACACCTGTCAGTGTGTTTGCACATAATAGAGCAACGTGCGGCTCTCCACGGTGGCTCAAATAGAGGTGAGATGTGTTTCTGATGTGTCAAAGTACGGAGAAAACATTAATGGCACAGGAAAAAATTTTATTTTCAGCTTTTTTGTTGTTAGGCTGAAAAGATTTTGATGCTTTCTCCTTAAACATCCATTTCTTTTCATAATCTCATTTGTAAAATTTGGTTTTATAACCTAAGAAAAATACTATTGCACAAAATAATACCGTCGTTCTTAATTTCCACTGATTTTCACATTTTACTTAATTCATATTTAATTCAATGAACTCTTAATTGATTAAAGGTGTATTTTTTGTTTAATAGACATGCAGCTTTTGTGGACAAATTCAAATAAAATGGGTGGAAAAAGTTACTGACACCTGTCAAGAAGAAGAAATTAAGTGTTTCTGCTTCTTAATTTTTTTTCACAGCGTCTCATTTTTACCCGCTGAGTTAAAGCTCAAGCTGGGGACAGCTGCATCTTTCTCTTGCTGTGCTTGAAAAGGCACCAATTCTGCATTTAATATTCTGTTGTTGCATTTTTGTCTGGCGATACGGCAAAACGTTTTATTATACATGTATATGCAGCAGACTTGCTGATCAGTATGTATTTGGGGGATAGGTGAGCAATATTTTACCTTCAGCCCAGTTTTGCCTCCGCTGACTCGGATCTACCGATAAACAGACACAGCCTGTGAACGTGAGCCTCGCAGAGGCCCACCCACACTGCTGCTCCTCACCTCCCGCCTTTTTATCCATCCTCCCCACCCCTCCCTGTCGGTGAGGCGAACAGCCTTGTACCTTTTCTCTTCCCGTTTCAATATCAGGTTTATTTTTAGCAGTCAGTGAACAGAAGTTGTTTTTTTTTTCAACCCGCGCTCTTTTGAGTTGTGCTCAAGTTCTGTGTCTCTCCAAGGTCCCCGGATTATACTTAGACTTTCAGGAGAACATGGGGACAATGGCTTCGGTAAATAGCCTTGATGGGTTTTATTAAGGATGGAGCGGGCCAGTGGTGCCTGCTTTTGTGTCCATACACAAACTTAGGTTGGAGATGTGCTGAAGTTTTCAAGGTAGCACCTCTAGATACTTTACGTCAGCTTGGAAATGATCCATCCATATAAATGTCTTATTTGCCTTATATATATATATATATATATATATGTATATATATATATATATATATATATATATATATATATATATATATATATATATATATATATATATATATATATATATATATATAATGTGTGTTTGTGTTGTCTCGATATTTAAACTGGTGTTGTGTTTCGTACTGTAGCAGCATACCAGCACAGGCAGTGGTTCTCTTCCCTGACACTCGGTTGGTGCTGATGCAGGGTTGCCATGGAGATATGATGTAGATGTGTTACATCATGAGAGGCCTCCTAGCTGCAGATCTTTTCGCTGAGGCTCCTCTTCCCTTTTTCTCCCCTCCATCGATTAGCTCTCAGCCTCCTATTTTCCATCCAAAAGGTCAAGTGCAGATAAACTGGGGAGAAGATGGTGAGCCAACGGGACACATTCTTTGAAGTGGTTTTCTTTTTCTTTTTTTTTTTCCGTATCTGTGGCTACGCCTGGGGCAGATTGACTGATGGAGTTTTGCATAACAGAAACAGTAAGTGGGCTGACGTGAGGAGCGGACTGAGGGGTTTTAGAAACCCCGTCTAAACTACGTGTCAATTGACCCTGTAATTTTAAAACCAATCACACGACTCCCCCACTTCCTCCCCTTTTAGTTTCCCTCTTATATTGTCTGCTCCTCCTCATCCACTCACTCCGAGCTGATTCACTGCCGGATGGGGCTTGTTACTCGTTATCAGCTGTGGGTGATTTATTTCTTCAGCACAAAGACCTCTTTTCTATCCATCCATCAACCCATCACAAGTAAAGTGTCACAAAGCTGTGGGAAAAACAGCGGCAGGCTGCAGACGAGCTCGGCGAAGCAACCTTTTAGTAGATGATGTTGTTTTTTGTTGTCAAGATGAACCTCCTAACACTTATTAAAAGGCACATTTGGCTATAAATAATATAAACAGCATGGTCTCCTCTTTGCCTGATTGTTGTGGAGGCTTGCTGTGCATTCATTGGTCGGGCAGATTGCATCTATTTTTGGAGGTGTTTATGAGCAGATGTAAACATTCCTGTGGGCAATGGTGCAACGTACCAAAATGCTTTTGCTCTGTTTTAGTGCTTGAGAGCTATAGATAGATGTAAGGGGAAAGAGGGGAGATGCCACTATTAGCAAAGTGAGCTTTTGTGGCTTATGAGGGGGGGATGCAATGCAGATTAACACGGTTTAAAGCAAAGCAGCCATTGTTTCCACCTTTTTTTTCCACTTTATACATGCCATAACATTTCATCAGGAAGTATTCTGTATTTTTGTTGCTTTGGACAGAATAAAACAATATACCTCATATTGAGTATCTACTGATTTGAAGTGTTTAAAGGGCCGAGGTAAATTGCTTCACATCTTTCTTTAGTTTTTGCTTTTGTGTCTTGCTTAAATATTTCACATCTTCTAACAGATTTTAATATCAGACAAAAATAACCTGGATAAATCAATAAATAAGTGGTTTTCAGGTTATGATAGAGAATGGAAAAAACTGTCAAAACCATTCTAGCCCAATGTGGTAAAAGCAAGTGCCACTCTTGCAAAAAGTGTGATTAAACACATTGTTTTGATTCAGTGTCACAAGCCACACCAAGATTAGCAGCCAATATGTGGAATCCAGAATTCACTTAAATGAAGCTTGTCTGACAACATGAAGCAGGCAAACATATCTCAAAGATCTGATAGAAATTCAAGAGCGGACAATAAGCTGATGGTCTAGAAAGGATTACAAAGTTGCTTTTAAGGCTTTAGGACTCCAGTGAACAACAGCGAGAGCCATTATCAACAAATGGGAATCATCCCAGGAGGAACCTGTCTTCCAGAATTACTCCCCAAGTCTGAAAATGGATGTTTCTGTCATGAACTGAGACAGAGGACCCAGTATTCAGCCAGACAATCAGGTTGTGATTTAAAGGAGGTTTGTTAAAGGACAGATTTGAGGGTAGGAGCCGGGATGACGGACAGGCAGAATCAGGACAAGACAGAGTTTGTGGTCGATAACAGTTCTAAGTCAAAAACCGGGTAATCAGAAGAGCAGGACAGTCCAGAGCAGAATCCGGGCTCAGAGTCGAGAAACAGGTCCAGGTTCGATACACGAGCAGGCTCAGAATATCCGGAGGCAAAATTGGGTCGTATTCAATTCAATTCAGTTTTATTTATATAGTGCCAGTTCATGAAACATGCCATCTGAAGGCACTTTCCAAAATATCTACAGGCAAACACAGAAACTGAGAACGCTGGACTAGACTCACCAAAGGCTCGTAATAATCTGGCACTGATATCTGGCCTGAAGGCTGGTTATATACTGGCAGGTGCAGGTAGATCAGGTGAGAGGTAATGAGAAACGGGGCGGAGCTAAGCAGGTGTGTAGAGTGACTAATCAGACCAGCATCAGTGCCGAGATCATGACAGTTTCTCCATTTCAGATGGAGAAACATCAGACAACAGTCACACATGGTGATGGGAGTGTGATGATTTGAGGATGTTTTGCTGCTTCAGGAATTGGGCGACTTGTCGTAAGTGCTGAAACAATGAAGCAGGCTTTCTATCACAAAATCCTGTAGGAGAACTTCTATTCATCAGTTTGTGACTTTGAGCTCACGCACACTTGGGTTATGCAGCAGCAGGGTGATCTGAATGGCTCATAAAAAGCGGTTTAGTCAAAGTCTGGACTGAAACCCAATAAGATTCTTACGCGTGTTCTTAAACAGACAGTTTCTGCGAAAGAAAATGAATGGAAACAGAACCTTAAGGCTCTTTTTTACCAGCAACTTTCACAAAGACACAATCTTCTCCCCTTTCTTGAGCTGAAACTAAGAACACAGTCTGACAGACAGGAAATGGTATTTCAGCACCAACCCTAGAGCTGTCTTCTGTAACCTTAAGATGCAGTCAAGCATGATGTGAGGTTCTGTGTAGGTTCTGTGCTCTGTTCTATTTTTTACTGTCTACTAAAGACATGATTTTCAGATGCTAGTCGTTAGCTGTAGTGGTTTTAGGTCGGACAGTTCTTCTTTTGTCTTCTATTTTTCCTCTTTCCTCTTTTTTTAGGGCCACACTCATCACTTTCTCAGAAGAAAAGCATCAAAACACTAATCAAAAGCTTAAAGAACCATTAGCCAAGACCACTTAAAGAGACGAGATAAGAACCTGGCTCAACAGGGAATTAGATTTAAAACTTTACTAAGTAACTTCTTGATTTTAAAAACGTCTGAGCATGTAAATATTTTTCAAAACTCGTCTAATTTAGTTTTCTGAACTTACTGTACTTTCAATCACCTTTAAATCCGGTCTGTTCTCTCCGTAAACCCAGTTCTTAAAAGGTGCCTCAGCAGCCAATTGAATATCTGTTGTACATTCATTTTGTGTTTTTCAGATTCATGAAATTCCTCTCCAGCCTTCTGCACCCTGCCATTGTCATAAACCTTTCACTTTTTCCTTCTCTGTTATTTTTCTCAGGGCTGAATGTCTTTTCAGCATCAGCCTCTTTTGGCGCTCTACACCCACACACCCATAGCAACAAGCTGTCGTCTCTTGGTAACAACATTTACGCAACGAGTGAAGAAACTGAAATAAAATGCGCTTGGGTTTGGCTTAGAGTCTTTTTATGGAGCAATATAAATAACTCTCAACTTAACATGACAGTGGATGTTTCATCTGAAAATATGGCCATGTTAGGTGTTTTCTTTTTAATTTGAGTCTCACCGATTTAATCTTTCAAAGTTCTCCGAGTCCTGCATCTTTGTCACGATCATTTTGCTCAAAATTCTCAGTCCATCCTCGGCAGGTTATTTTGACCCAAGGTAAGGAACACGCCCAGCAACCGAACCTGCAAGACAGATAAGCCTCTTATTTACAGTTTTAACAAGAAAGTGACTTCTGACGCATAACAAAATGCAGCTTAAGAGTTTGGCATGTGAACCCTTTGCAATATATAGAGGACATAAGTATAGGGGTTTCCTGAGTTTTCTGATGGCTGAGCTTTAAATGCTTGATTTAAAAAAAAAAAATACTAAACAAGTCTGTTGATTGCATTATACTTTCCCAGTTATGGCAAACCTTTAAGATGCCCACAATGTGTGCTTGCAGACTATAACTAACGCTTCTGCTGCTTAAGATCCTAGTTTGGGCCAAAAATGTAAGCTGTGTTCGAAGCAGCCATCTGTCATTCACCATTTAGCTACTAGTGCTCTATGAGGAGAGCAAGCCATTTGGTGTTGGTGTTAAAAATCACACATTCATCTTGTGCCACATTAAAAGCAGTGTGCAGAGATTGTACGCTGCAGCGGTCCAAATAGACCATCTTGTGCAGCAGCATAAGCTAACTGAGCATCCTAGTGCTTGTTAGCAATTAGCATGCCGAGCTAACTTTACGTCCTGCAGCTTTCAGTCTGTTTTTGAGCTTTAATCTCACAATGAAATCACCTCCAAATGAATTATGCTTCAGTTGCAGGTTAGAAAGCCTGTTGGAGACGCTGTTGCGCTCAGCATCCAGACTGCATATCATTAGCAATGCAAGCTAACAACAATGTGTTCCTCTGCACTTTTTTTTACATTCAAACCCTGTAACTGAGGTTGTACTGTTGATTTACTGATTTATATAAGTGTGCTGATATTACAATAATTTGTCAATTTTGAGACCAAGAAATTGAGAATTAAGAGAGAAACATTTATTTCATTATTTTGGAACGCCTACTTTGATGCCATGTTTCAGCAACGGCTGACATTACAAACCTACCTATGTTGGAAATCCCTGGAAAATCTATGTTTTGTTTTCTTTTTGATGAATGACTCTCCCATTTTAGCTGAGACATCCTGTATAGTTGGCAAAACTGGATATTCTTTCCATCTTTGTTACTTTCTGGCCACCAGATGGCATTCTAACAGAGTCCAGATTTTGTTTGATCATATTTTTATCACACGATGATCAGATACAAATGTAGTTGTAGTGGTTAAGACAGAATGCTGGAGATTGCGAGATAAATCTTTACCTTTACACTTATTGTCTTCTGCTCATCCAAGCTCAGGTACTCATGGAAACGGGTCCAGAAGTAAAAACCAAAATGTCCCTATTCCCAATAATGGTTGCTACGGCTCTCTACAGGGGGTGCTAAAGTTTTCCCCCGGTCATAAACATTTTATATTCCCCCCAGTGAGTTTAAGTTCTTCCCTGATTTCCTCCATGTTCGACATGCCTGGAAAACGTCAAAAGGGTGGTGTCCAAAATTAAAACATCCTGATCAGATGAACCGCCTTGGGTGACACCTTTCAATGTGAGCTGCAGAAGCTCTGAGCTCCCCCTGGAGGATGAGGTTCCTCATTTTGTATCACTAAATACCAGGAAGCTCTTTCATCCGCTCATATCGAGGATCTGGTTCTTTAAGTCTTGATTTATATATCATTACCGTATGTGCGGGTTGGAGCTTTGATGAATTGGTAAAACCTTTGCATCAGTTCTGTCTCTGCCATGATGCACTGTCCATCTGCTCCTCCTCCGTTTTTCCATCAGTCATATACAAGACATCAAGACACTTCCCTGATTGAGACAGAGGAGTGGTGGCTTCTTCCTCCCTGAGTGACCTTTCAGCCTATGTTGGTACAGGCCATATTTCATTGGGGTTAAAGTCAGTCTCTTACCTGCTTCAGCCATCTTAGTCACAAGATCTTCTGGGTTCACATCCCCAATATCCCTGAAACTACTACTACTACTTGCGAGGATTCATGATCTTGATAACATCTCGACCATTGTATTTGCACAAAAGGGAGTTTGTTCTTACAGACGTCTTTCAGATTTAGTACTCGTTAAATTTGCTTTTTTTTTTTTGTCAGTGGCTGAATTTTTAATGTTGGTCACCCTCGTCTATCTGAGGGTGTAAATATCAAGAGGAGAGAGACATTTCCTGCTTCAAGTCCTCACGGATCCACGTCCTCAAACCGCTCAGCCCTCCTCGTTTTCTGTATTGTTGTTTTCAGGTTCTGCAGCTATCACTGACCGCTCTTTCCATCAATGAACTAATTGAGGTGCCCGGGGCTGTGGGTGGAGGTAAATGACACTTCCCCTCACTCTTTCATTCAGAAATACCTGCATTGTAGTGTAGTGGAAAGGGTGGGTAGGGGGGTATGGAGAGCTTTTTGCAATACAATAGGAGGAGATCAAATAGAAATAAAGCTGCTTCTCCATCCTGACTACATGCATTGAATAATAAGTGACAGAGCACAAGTGTAAAACATCGAAAACTGTTTTTTTTCCCCCCGCCTTCACTTCTTTCCAGTCTCGCGTCACCTCCTGCCACTGCCGGTCTCCCCGCACCCTACAGGGTACAGTGTGTCCAGAGATTAGCTCATACTCCGGACAAGGTGCCAAAAACTAGGAGTCCCAGAGGCTTCACTCCCCATTCTTCCCCTCTCTGCTGTCCCGAACAGTCCTCCCACTCATCCGCGTGGGCACTGCCACTCTCAGAGACACGCTCTCCCAGCATAAACACCCACGCCCTGCTCACAAATAAGCATAATAACAAGTATGCAGACAGGGTATACGACTGCAGACTGACTAACGCGTACATTTAAGTGCTTTATTTGATTACTGCTCTCGCACACACTCACGGAAACACGTTCGGCTCTGAAATATTACAGCATCCAGTCAGGATTATCAAAGAATGAGCTGGTACAAGCTGAGGCCTTTAACTACTCTAATACAGTCGGTCTGGTCTGTTTATGCTGAACAATGGACCAGTTCTTGACCCCAGCAGAATTGCTGAGAGGGGGGGGTCATGGATCCACATGTGTTTAGTGTCTCTGGAGGTGTGTTGTGGGGGATGCTGTGTATGTGCTTCCTGGGCTGTCTGTTCGCTGTACACCAACATCAAGGGCTGTGTTCACATCCTCGGCACACAGTCCAGCTCGTTCCCAGGGTTGGGACTCAATCTGAGCCGCCTCTTTGTGACCAGTACTGTTCCTGGTGTTCATGTATGAGATCGGAAGTCCTGTGGAAAAGTGTCAGCTCAGGGTCTCATCTGTCCTGTTGGTGCCAAGCCATGACATTCTGGGTTAACTGGAGTGGCTCGTAAACCGTGCGTGAAGATGCCGGATTGAAAGTCAGCTCCTATACGTCTAAAGCAATGGTTCTCGGCTGTAAAAGGGTGGATCGCTCGTTTTGGGTCTCAGCTGTAGAGATCAAGTATCCTGGTGTGTTGTTCAGGAGTGATGCTAGGACGGATGAATGGATTGGGATCGTAGTGAAGTTGCTGCTCGGGTCTGTCGTGGTGAAAAAGGAGCAAAACTGGACGGCTGGATTGTTCTTGTACTTTTTGTCGCTGGTTAATACGTTTAATTTAGTATATATTTACCTAATCTGAGTGTGTGCCATGTGGAGCTTGTTATTTATTTTGCACCACATGTTTAAACATTTACGCAAGATGTTCTTAATGACCTTATCGTCCGTTTCATCTCTCTCTATATGCCTAAAAGCCTTCTGAACTCTTGAACCCCGAATGAAGACCTCCACCGATCTCAGCGTCTCTCGGTTTCGCTCAGATCTTTTTCTTTTTCTGTCTAAAACCCAAGCAGGCGATGACCGGACGGCACTCCCCTCCAACCCGAACACAGACCTCCTACCCTACTGCACCCTTTAACACCATCTCCAGGCTCTGTCATTTCTGCTCTCCATCACCACAGAAGCCTTCCAGGAAAGAAAAGGGGGGGGGGGGGGGGATCTGCAATACGGCGTAATCTCAGAACTTGGAGTCCTTACAGCTTCTTCACCACTTTTTTTTTTTTTTAATGTTACCCTCAGTAATTCGTCCGACAGGTGTGCGTGTGTTTGTGAGAAATGGAGGAAAAATGTGGGCTCAGTCGTCGACTGGGTTATGAAACCAGCACTGTTACCTCAGGCTGTTGCTATTTCTGGACCCTGCAGAGGATCTGCTGTGGGATCTGCTGCCCCCTGCTGGCTGAAAGGAGTCTGGTCCAATTACATAAAACAGAGGCTGTGTGTGAGTCACCATTCCCCCCGTTGAGGACAGATGGAGGTGTGTGTGGTGTTTGTGTGTGGGACTGGGCGGAGGAAAACAACCATGGACTCTTAAATAAGGGCTTCCCCCTCTCTCTCTCTTTCTCTTTCTCTCTCTTCTCTCTCTCTCTTCTCTTTTTTTGTGGGCCAGGAGCTTCAGTTGCTGCTGTGAAATACCGAGTAAAAAATAGAACAAAGAGCTAAAAAGGTTCGTTCATGTTTAATTACATCTGCAGCTATTTTCCCAATTAATGAATCATTTTTTTGGGGTCTCAATCTGTCTCTTACGCACAAGAAGCACACGTTAGACCACTAATGACGTAGCGAGGAGACACGATTAAAGGGAAACATCAGGCTGCAGCTGAAGGCGTCACAGTACTGGGATCCTGGAGATTATAATGCTGCACACATGAGCATGCTGGGAGGTTCCTGATGGGAGTGTGGGTGGAGGTAACAATGAGCTGGCATTTTTTTGGAAGGGTGGATCTTCCTACAAACTCAGGTGAAACCTACTTTTCTCTGACATTAACGGCAAAGGGACTCATCTTCTCTTTTCTTTTTACATATATGAGAGTTAATACTGTTGATATTAGTGGTTGGATTGCTACTCTTTACTTGCTCCACATAAGTAGGTTTACCTAACAGTGCATTAGGTTAGATAACGTTGGATAATCTCTGATAAACTAACATGACTTTGAAGGATAAAGAATACTGAACCCTACAAAGTTTTTGCACTAAAGAAAGGCCGGTGGATCCATTGAAATAATGTTTGTGGCTAAATTTAACATTGTGACATTTTCTTTATTCACTGCCACAACAGTAAAGTGCAAAAGTCTTGAGTCTCCACTCGTGTCTTTATATGTTGTTTTCAAGAGAAGGGACAAATGTTTATCTTATATTTGTCTGTCATTTTCAGTGTTTTTTTCTTTATTCTTTGTCTTAATTCTGACCCACAAATCCTAAACTCCAGGGATGAAGCAGTGTTATGCTGAATGTCTAATTTGCAAAGGTCGTAGTGATGCATTACGTTCCACCCATCCAGTATCTTTCAGCCCATCTGAGATCAGGTCACCGGGCTAACACGTTGAAGCGGGAAACCCGACGTCCCTTTCTCCAGTGACAACCCTTCAGCTCATTCTGGGGGATCTCAGGACGTCCCCAGGCCAGAAGAGGTGCATAGTACCTCCAGCAGGTTCTGGGTCTGCCCAGAATCTCCTGCCAAGAGGACATTCCCAGGAAAAACCTCAGAAGAAAAGCACCCAGCAGGCGACCTGATCAGACACTCCTCAGCTGCCTCCTTTTCATAAGAAGGAGCAGTGGGTGCACTCTACCTTGGACCCTACACTGCAAAAACGGATCTAAAAATAAGTAAAATGTTCTTAAAGTTAGTGTATTTATCCTTGATTTGAGCAGGTAAATAAGATTATCTGCCAATGGAATGAGTATTTTGATCCCTAAAATAAGATAATTAGACATCCTACAATTGAAATAAGATGATGGAGATGAGTTGTTCCTATTTTAAGTGCAAAAATCTTATTCCATTGACAAATCATCTTATTTACCTGCTCAAATCAAGGACGAATACACTAATTTTAAGAACATTTAACTTATTTTTAGTTCCGTTTTTGCAGTGTAACCCATTAAGATGCTTGGACTCCACCACTTGGGACAGAGACAGATTCTTTTTTTCAGGTAGGAACCAGGAGACTCTGATTAAATGAGCTGCTTCACACTCAGTGCACAGACACAAACACCTCCACATCGTCTGCAGAAACCAAAACATGAGCCCCAGAGGTTTTCAAAGCTGACGTCACCTTCAGGTCACGTCCATGAAACCGGATCAGAGAAAAGGGTACAGCCCTGGAGGTGATGACAATGTCCTGGGTCTTATTAAAGATGAGGGAGCGGATTATTGATCTTAGGCCGGACATTATTTACAATGAGAAGTGGACAATGTGGACGCCTTCATGTGTATTGGCACAGTGTGTGTCTCGGCTGAAGCTTAATGCAAACACAGACCTGACTGTCATGGAGTCAACAGAGGAATCATTGCGTGGCATTTTTATGTCTAACTGTTTTATGTAATCATACGGCCGTTATTGAAAGCCTCTAACCTTTTATTTTATCTGCTGGTTTAATGGGCTGTCAGTAAAGGTCAAAGACGGTTTAGATGGTATTGTAAATGTTTACTGGGGTGCAGCAGAAGGACTGAAACGTTTTTTTTTTTTTTTTTTTAACACATCCTCTCAAGAGAAACTCTCCAGTTACTGTCAGGCTGATGCAATACTGACTCTGAGTCCTGCATTGGGATGCCGAAGACCTACAACACGCATCTTAGTTTCTTAATCAAACCACCCGGCTGTGTTATGTTTGTTATTTTATTTTATGCATTTGTAATTTTTCTTTTATTCACAGTTAGTTTTTGGATTGAGAATGAATGTTTAAGGGGAAATTATGGACTGGAAGGCTTTAAAAATCCATTGGATCTTTACAACCTTTTTAATCGAAACACAAACAGTTTAAAAAGTTGAATCTTTACTAACAGGCCGTCTCAGAACCGTGGTCTGTTCCCCTTTATTCTATTGATTTAGGATAGAAAAGGTAAACTTATCTGTGAACTCTGAGCAACAATCCTTTTCATACAACAGACAAAAGAACACCCAGTAGTCTCCATATCAGCATGGCACATAGCGGGCTTTGCAAAAGTGTTAAAACTTTGTCACACGTTTTTGGTGTCGGACATGCCTATTTTCTGTCTTTTTCCTCGTGTATTTTCCTGTTCTTATTTTAATCTCCTGTTCAATTAAATGTGATATTTCCTGGGTTCTCTCCCAGCCTGTGGTGAGAACATCCAGATCTGATTCAGCTGCAGCAGCTGGCTCCCAGGTAGTTCAACTCACACAACCACACATACGCAGACCACAGGCGGCATGGAAAAGGTCGAGACTGTTTAAGTGATTAAACCCTCTTTGGTTATTACTGGGTTTCGACACTTTTACTATTTACTATAAACTTTGAAAAATAACCGTGACATACAGAATTTACAGCGGCTTGTGAAAAGTATCAAAACCACTTGGATTTTCCACATTTAGCAACATTAAAACCACAAACTACATTACATTTTATTAGGATCTTATGTGATAGACCAACACAAAATAGCGCTTAATTGTGGAAATAAAGAAATCTGAAAGGTTGGGCATGCATTTCGATTTGCGTGCATTTGCTCCCCTTCACTAGAGAACAGGAAGTGTGATTAAACTTGAGGGACACTGCCGACAGATCAGGGACAAAACTGCGGAAAGTTAAAGTTACAGAGTTACAGATAGGTTGAAAAACAAGCTCTGAACATTAATCAGAGAAGCAGCAAAGCTGGTAACTCTGGAGTTGCTCCAGGGACCAACCGCTCAGGTGGGACAATCCATGGAAATTCCAACTAAGGTTTGCCAAAAGGAAGAAGATGCACTGATCAGATGAGACCAAAGTAGAATTTTTTGGCTTACAACCAGTCCACGGGAGTATAAGGTATATTTTTCATGTGATGGTTGGATGTAACGGGAGATGAAGAGCCAGATTGGGGCTTCTTCTGGGTGCTACTCCAGTTTGTTGTGGTGAGGGAAATCGAATCAAAAATGACAGCTCATGATTTACTGGTCCATCTACGTTCTGACCCTCACCTCTCGCCATGAGATATGGATCATGACTGAAAGCAAAAGATCAATACAAGTGGAGGAAATAAGCTTCCTCTGAGGGCTCAGCCTTAGGGTTAGGGTGAGGAGCTCAAAGTAGAGCCGCTGCTTCTCTGCATTGAAGGAGTCAGTCGAGGTGGTTTGGGCATCTGATCAGGATGCCGCCTGGGTGCCTGAGGTTCTCTGGGTACATCCCGCTAGGAGGAGACCAGGGACCAACCGCTCAGGTGGGACAATCCATGGAAATGCCAACTATTTTTGTCCACTCATCAAATCTTGCCTTTATGGAGGAGGTAAAAGATTGCTGAAAGAAAGCCATAAGTGGTCCGTTCCATAGTAGGACCCAGAAGTCGATGGAGGGAACATATGTCCCATCAGGGCTGGGAACCCCCAAAAATGAGCTGGAGGACATCGCCGGAGAGCGGGATGTCTTGGTGCCACTCATGGACCTGTTACAATCCAGTTCAATCAAATCATAGAGACCGATTGGTCAAAAGAGTTCTGTTCAAGGAAACCCAGCAGGTTGCATCAAGTCTCTCCAAGCAGCATTCACTCCTCCTGAAAGAGCGTAGAGCCACAGTGGATGGTCGCCTGGATTGTCGTTGACTTTGCAGCAATCCCTCATAATGAGCATGCATGTAGTGACAGTGGAGAGAAAAACTCCCCTTTAGCAGCTCAACGTGCACGGACAACCGACTGGGCGTGGCAGATAAGCAGATGGACGAATGGATGGATGGATGGATGGATGGATGGATCAATGGCATACAAGCAGAACTTTGTGTGGAGGAAAACGAACACCTTCAACACACCGTGCCCACCATGAAACCCTGTGGTGTCACCATCATTCTGTGCGTTTGCGTTCCTTCAACAGGGACAGGGAAGCTAATCAGAGAAGAGTGTGGAGCTAAATATAGCAAACACCGGGAATAAAACCTCTCAAGAGTCTGCAAAAGACTACAAACTGTGTCCCACTGGGACAGAGCCAGAGCTGCAAGCAAATGGTCTAGAATCCAAGCTTTGTTGTGTTAGCAAACCTAAATCTAACTGAGAAAGACTTCCAGCTGTAAATTATGCAATAGTTGTTTTTATAATGTAGAGCCGGTGGAGCTTAATAATAATGCACGTCCCTCTTTCTATATAACAAGGAAAATTTAAAATATGTCATTTTTCTTCCACTATTACTTTGTGTTACAATTCAAAAAAGTTTTCTGCTGCTACATTCAAATATGTAAAAAGGTTAAATGGGTACAGATATTTGGCGAGGTATTGCAGCTCTTCTGTCAGGTAAAATATCTGATAATTAAAATATATTTTAATTCCACCAGCAACAGGAGGGTTAACAGGGTGGGAGCTAAACCTTTTATATTGAAAAAAAAATGTTCATTGGGACACACAGATGAAAGGAGTATTGTTTTATTTGGACTCAAATCTTTCAAAATATAAAGTACAACACGACATGACAAACCCAGAAACAGCAGAGAAGTAGCACAAACACAGATAATGAACAGTGGAGGGTGACGGAGGAAGTGTGGGTGCCGTGGTCTGACGTCAGTGGTTACTGACCACATTAACGGGACAAAGGTGAGCCGGTGATAAGACGGATAAATCTGATGACAATTCAGTCCTTTTCAACCTGATCGGAGTAAAATCACCTCAGAAGTAAACTTTCAGGTCGTTGTAAATAAAGTAAAACCAATAAAAGATGTAGCAGCTTGGATGATGTGCTACAATGAGTTTACTGCACCGCAAGTGGATTCTGAATAGAAAGTGTTGCTTCCTGTGGACAAAATGAGTAGAAAAAGGCTGATAATGTAAATATCACAGTGACTGGCTGAACTGCATTGACCAATTATGTTTTACAGCTACTTTTGGATCTGTGTCCCTCCACTCTGCTCCTGCTTTAAAAAGCGTAAGGCCCCACGAAGATGGAGAGTCTGAGGATGGAGCTGCTCCGCTGGCTGACCAGAGGGTGACCCGACAACATCTCCAGGTCCAACGTGTACTCTCTGGGCCCTGACACGGCCCGGGCCAGAACCAGCATGGCGCTGTAGTTATTGTTTTGCTGAAGGAGAGACGAAACACACACAAATAAACAGAGATTCACAGCAGAGGAAACAAAAGTCAACGGAAGCTTCTATAAAACAAGCAAACATTAATCTGAGTACATTTATTACATGGAAAAAATGTGTTTTGTAGTTTATATTATACATGTAAAAATCACTGTAATTTATAAATAATAATAATAATTTATAAAAGAAATTGTAATTGTATTATTTTTAAATTTGATAAGAGTGTCTGGAAACTTCTAATTAGAGCAACACATGGCTTCCAGTTTCCTTGGGGTACAAATATAACGTGACACAGGTCCGTTTCTATCACTGGCAACCAGGCGAGGAGTTCATTCAGTTATAAAGTTATAAACAAAAGTTTATAACTCAAATAAACCAGGAAAAGCTAATTGGGATAATATATATATATATATATATATATATATATATATATATATATATATATATATATATATATATATATATATATGCGTGTGTGTGTGAGTGTGTATATATGTATATATTTATTTTATTTATTTGTTTATTTTTTCAAAGAGGGGCAGTGAATTAAAATTCAAAAAATTCAATCATGGAATTATTTCCATATATATATAAAATGTTTTCAAGAAATAAAATTACACATGAGAAGAGTTTAACAAAATTTTAAACATAAAAAAATAAAATAAAAGCAAGTTTGTTTTGTGTTTAACTGGATTGGCTAAAGGTTTGTTGAATAAATAATTTTAGACATGTTCTTGTATTAATATCATCATCTTTCATGAACATGACAAGACCAACACCAGCAGGCCAAACAAGCCGCATTGTCTTAAAAAGAAACATGAAAACGGTAAGAAAAGAAAAACTAGTTTAACTAATAGAAATAAAGGGAACAAGAACCAACCACGGCATGAGATTCCTTGAATGGTAAAGATAAAATAGCTCAAATATGTAAAGCTACAACAATCTAATAACTGAACTTTTGAACAAAGCTACAATCATACCTGAATTTGAAATGTTATTGTTAGTGCAAATCTTACAACACAGAAAAATAGCCAATGTTTTTCTCTAGTTTGTCTTTCTAGGACCTAACGGAGCTGGTTGATAGAGTTGGCAGACACGCTGCGCGCCGCGCTCCTCCAGGCCCTGCAGTTCCTCACCCTGATGTAAAAGTCCCTGTTGTCGTCTCCGGACCGGATGCGGAAGGTGTTGAGGGAGCCCGTCAGGAAGCTGGTGGCCTGAATCAGGAATATGTCTGAGGGTACGGAGCGCTCCGAGGTGATGGCCATGTACCGGTGGACCACGCTGTAAGGCAAATCTCTGCAGGCGGGCTGGCTATGGGGGCACACACAGCGGCTGGTTTACACAGAAAGAGAGAAAAGAAAAAAAAATACACTGATGACAAAAGTGAATTTATTATAACGTCAGCAGTTCCTTTATCATCCACCAGAGGGAGTAAAGTTCTCACACAAGATGAGCAAATACTCAACAGTAGCCTTTGTGTTTTTTCCTGACACACATTTTACGCCCCTCTGTCGCGTTAACAGCGATTTCCACCTGTTACAGCTTGTGCACAGCTGTAAAGGTTTTCTTATTGCATTGGAGCGCGTTCAAAAAGAAAAGCTCGTAAAGCTGGACTCATACGTGGAAAAAGTAATTGGTGCAATTTGGCAGTCTGAGCCACACTCGTTCACAGGGGCTGATTATGTTCAGAGCTGATGATGGCCAGCACATAGTTCGGTAATTCGGACAAGGTGTGTTGAGTGCGTGTAGGCGGACACGCACCCTTCCACGGGCCGTCACTCACTTGTCAGAGACGTGTACGTATGGATCTTGGCAGCGGTTGGCGTTCACACACTGGTACCCGCCGTGGATGTTGACGCACGTCTGCCCGTCGGTGCACTGATGGTCGCCTGTTTCACACTCGTTTATATCTGCAGAGGACAGAAAGGCCTGTGAGGCTTTGGGCTGTGCAGGGACCCAAAGACAGGGGGGCTCAGTGTCGGCTGCTTACCCTGGCACATTCTGATGCCCACCAGCTGGTACCCTTCAGGGCAAACGCAGGAGAACCTCCCGGGCTCGTTGACGCACTGGTACTGGCAGTGGTAACTGGAGGACCTGCACTCATCGATGTCTGACAAGGAACCAGATCAGGTTTCAGTGCCCGTCCTCGGCGGATGGGGGGCGTGGATTGGATAATGAGCCGTGCGCTTGTCTCTTACCGTTGCAAGTGAAGCCGTCGGGCGCGAGCTCGTAGCCCTGATCGCAGCGACACATGAAGGTGCCGTACGTGTTGAAGCACCTTTGAGAGCAGGGGGCGCCCATCTCACACTCGTTTACATCTGAAAGCAGGGACGGCACATTTCACTGCATCGAAGCCTCCAAAAATATGATTTCTAGCCGAGCTGCTTCCTGGGAAAATTCACCTCTCTGCCAAAAGCAGCGAAACTCGGTAGACCTATATTTTTTATGACAAAACTTATGGCTGAGATAAAGGGTTCAGTTTAGTTGTCGCTTCCATCGTGCACCTCCATCATATAGTGATATACACTGCAAAAATGGAACTAAAAAGAACTAATATTTTCTTAAAATTAGTGTATCTGTCCTTGATTTGAGCAGGTAAATAAGATGATCTGCCAATGGAATAAGACTTCTAAACTTAAAATAGGAACAATTCATCTCCATCATCTTATTTCAAGTGCAGGATGTCCAATTATCTTATTTTAGGGGTCAAAAAACTAATTCCATTGGCAGATAATATTATTTACCTGCTCAAATCTAGGACAAAAACACAAATTTTAAGAAAATTGTACTTATTTTTAGATCAGTTTTTGCAGTGTACCATTCTCCCTGGAGCGTGGGGCTCAGTAAAAAAAAAAAAAAGAAGGCCCACAGACACACATGCAGACAGAGAGAAACAATTTGAATGTTCCACATTTGATAAGGGGGAGTGTTGGCCTAGTGGTTCGAGCAGCGCGCTTGCACTCAGAGAAGGATGCAAGTACCCGGTTCGATCCCCAGTGCCTGCACTCTGGGTCCCTGAGCAAGACCCTAGATTTCTCCCCGGGCGCCGCACATGACAGCCCACTGCTCCCCAAGGGTGATGGGTTAAAAGCAGAGAACAAATTTCATTGTAATGTATGTTTCAATGACAATAAAGATGATATTACTATTACTAAAACAGATGCATTTAAAAGTGAGCGTGCATTCAGTTCCTGTCACCCATCCCTGGTGTTTACAGGTGGATTGCAGGGCGGCTTGTGAACAGAGTTCATTGTCCTGACGGTCTGAGGAAAGAAGCTCTTTGACTGTCTGGATCTTCTGGCCCGGATACCAGAGGGCAGGAGAACAAAAAAAGATGTTGGGAGGGGTGAGAGACGCGTCCAGCATGAAGTTTGTTGCCTTTCTGACGCATCGGTCCTTATAAATGTCAGGCAGGGCATGAAACATGTCAAGACGCTCTCTATTGTCCCTCTATAGGATGATGCCATTAATCATGAGGCAGATTTGTTCTTTTTCAGTCTCCTGAGGAAGTAAAAGTGCTGCTGAGCTTTTTGGGCGAGGGCGGTGGTGTTGGTGGTTCTGCTTCTCCCGACGTCCAGGACCATCTCCACATTTACACTGCAAAAAGGGAACTAAAAGTAAGTGAAATTTTCTTAAAATTAGTGTATTTTGCCATGATTAGAGCAGGTAAACAAGACTATTTGCCAATGGAATAAGGTTTTTGCACTTAAAATAGGAACAATTCATCTCCATCATCTTATTTCACATGCAAGAGATCTAATGATCTTATTTTAGGGGTAAAAATACTCATTCCATTGGCAAATAGTCCTATTTAGCTCCTCAAATCAAGGAAAAATACACTAATTTCAAGAAAATTTTACTTACTTTTAGTTCCCTTTTTGCAGTGTGGGGAGGACCTGTTGTGTTTCACCTCCTCTCTGCACAACGGGTCACTGTTTTTACTGATGAGGCTCGCCGCTGTAGCGTTGTCTTCGAGCTTGATGATTAGGTCTGAGTTGAACCTGGCTGGCTGGGCACACGGCCCTGGGGAGAACCTGGTATTCAGTGTGGCGCTGCTGGAGCTTCTTGTTCCTGTTTTTACAAACCGGGCTCTACCGACGGATGTGTTACAGTTTTTAAGTTGAGGGTTTTTTTTTTCGCAACGTTTTACTGGATACATTTTAATTGGAGAACATTGAAATTTCAGGGTACACCTACGTAAACTTAGATAATTACCTGAGCCAAGCCATCATCACAGTTTAGCTGCTACAACTAAACACAAAACCGCCCAACTGAAGTGAAGATGGGAGGAGTGGTGTGTGGAAAACAGGATGAGACCAAAACATTTTCTCGTTTGGATAGAGGTGCGACGAGTACAGTGGTTTAAAATAAAACATTCATACCCCTCGCACTTTTTAACTTTTTGTGTTATTGCAATTACAAACTTTGACATATTTGGGGGATTTTATGTGATGAAGTGAAAGAAAAATGATTTGAATTGTTTTTAAATCTCAGTATGAATACAGTTGATCTGTGAGCTTTGGTATAGAATCTGTTGACAGGATCAACTATTATTATCTGTGGAGTCCAAACATCTGGCTTTTACGTAAGAATGCCAAGATGAGCACCGAGAGAAATTAGGCTGTAGAGGGCACAGCAATGTTGGGAGGTGGTTAAGTCAGATCAGACAAAGCCTGAGCTTCACCCTGAACAAACTATTCCCAGTGGGAAACATGGTGGTGGCAGCAGCATGCTGCGGGGATGAGTTTATACAGCAGCAATTAGTGGAGAGGTGGAAAAAGTTAATTATAAAGGTTTTAGAGCAGGGGTGTCAAACTAATTTCTATATAGGGCCATTTTGGCATCATGAAGTCATTAAAAGGCCGGTTGCACCTGCGTAGATGATACTTTTGACTTCATTTCAGTTCACATAGAAGTATAAGAAAATGCACAGTAACATAAAAGTAGCACCTCAGGCCCAGATAATACAGTTTATCTGCAAAGATAGTTGATACTGGGGTGGGTTACACTTTAAACTCATCATTCTGCATCACTTTTTCTCGTTTTGGACTTTTCTGGGTTGTTTTAATGTGTTGTGGGAAAACTGACAACTAGTGACAGGATGGCACAGTTTTAGCCACTTTATACACTTTAAAAGGATATATGCCTCTACTTAATGACATGATATGCCTTTTTTGGCTCTTGAGGGCCGGATAAATTGCCTTGACGGGCCAGATTCGGCCGTGAGTTTGACACGTGTTTTAGAGGCTGCAAGAGACTCAAAACTGGGCCAGAGGTTCACCTCCCAGCAGACCAACCCTAAATATACAGTCAGAGCTACAATGGAGGCATATTTATGTGTTAGAGTGGCCTAGTCAAAGCCCAGGTTTGAATCCAATAGACGATCTGCAGCGTGACTTAATATTTGCCGCTAACAGACCCTCCAGCCAATCTGACTGAGGCTGAGCTATTCCGCAAAAAGAAATGAGCAAAATGTCAAAGCTGGTAGAGACATAACTGCCACATTTTTCTTCCATTTCACAGCTTTATGTTGGGGTATAAAATCCCAATGAAATGCACAAACATTTCTGGCTTTAATGTGGCAAAAACATTAAAAAAGTTTAAAGGGGTATGGACACGGTTGGAAGGCACTGAATGTGCTAACACGCAACAACTGACTTTCATTATTTTACCATTACTAAACCAGCTCTCTGGTCTAATTTTATGTTGGACGAGGCAGATGAGAAGGCGGGACTTTTATTTAAAGGTGAGCTAATGTGGGAAGTAACCATTTTCACTCTTACCGACACAGGATCTGTTGTTTCCTCCCAGCTGGAAGCCAGGCTCGCACTGACAGGAGAAGGAGCCGGGCACGTTGACGCAGCGATGCTGGCAGTACCTGTACCTGCACTCGTCTATGTCTGAGGTGCAGAGACATGAGTCAGGGGGTTAATGGCTTCCTTCAACGCAGTGGGGGAAAATTATCTGATTTAGGCTCTGGAGGGTGGAGACGAACTCACCGATGCACTCCGTGCCAACCTTGTTGTAACCGCGGGGGCACTGACAGTCGAAGGCACCCAGGGTGTTGATGCACTGCTGGCTGGGCTGGCAGTCGTGTTCCTGTCGCTCACACTCGTCGACGTCTGCGTGTGTGAGAGCAGACCAGAGGCGGATGTTAAAACTCGCTTACCGTGAGCAAACACGGCGCCGTTCAGCCCGCAGGGTTGGCCTCGCCTGTACCCAACAGCTGAGAATATCACGTCGAGTCACGCTTGCTGTCTTATGCAAGTCATGGTGGACACCTCCGGCACAAGCGGGTCTCTGGCTGTCGAGTTAGCTCCTAAAAAACCGCAGCAGCTGTCCTCGTGTGAAATCTTTTAAATTCCTGTCCTGCTCACCCACCTCCTGTGGGCTCCCACACACTCACTCACGCCCACACAGATTGCACCAGCCTGCTGCAGCCACCTGTCCCTCAGCGGTCTCAGGCCACCAACAATCGCTCACAAATACTAACTCGGTGATCGCTCATCCTGCGGCCACCTGCCCACCTCCAACACCCAGAGGAAAAAGCAGGCACCCACCCACGCAGCTGTCTCCGTCCTGCTCGTAGCCCTGCGGGCAAGGGTTAAAGGGCTCAGTGGGGGTGATGGACGGCTCGGGAGCGGGGATGACTGACGCAGAGCGAGGGAGGCACAGGTAGCCTCCGTAGTGGTTGAAGCACTTCATTTCCCCCTTGCAGGCATCTGGAATGGTCTCACACTCGTTTATGTCTGCCGGGAAACCCAAGGATAGATATTCAGTGTGAGAAATCAGATAAAATATGGATGAGAAGAGCTTGAAAAAAAAAAATTCTGACTGGGTGAGATTTTCACCTTTGCAGTGTTCAGTCTGGGGGTCCCAGTGATACCCATCTGTGCATTCCTATAAAGAGCAACAGCGAAATAAGACCGTGTGAGAATAAACTGGAAAAAAATACGTGAACAGACTTCCCCGAGCCAAGGACTTGCATAAGATATTCATTATACATAATAAATCTCCAGTAGTGGGACAAGAAAAAAACGAAGCAGGGGGTATTCATGTTAAAGCTCCGAGCCAAAGAGAGGTAAATCCATTAAAAGATTTGTGACATTTCAAAAAGTCCCTACTGACGCCAAACTTTTGCCTTAGAGGCAAACTGTTTAAAGTCTCGGTTTGGAAAAACGGTCATTATCACTCTGAGAGGGAAAAATACACCAATGTGACCTGCATGGAAAGAAAAACGGAGGAGTGAGGAAACATGGTATTAAAACCAAATTTATCCCCAGCAATGACCGCTTTAAAGTCCGGAGAAGAGACGTTTACAGGGAACATTACACAGAGAGGAGGAGAGGTGACTTGAGGCTAACACTTCAACCCGAAAGCCGGCAGCATCACCTGACAGGTGTGGCGTAGCGGCACGCTGATTTTTTTTTTTTTTTTTTTAGGGCCCTCAGGGGAAAAAGTTCTGTCTCGACAAGCTGCTAAACAAGAAAAGCGTCACTAATTTCCACAAATGAATGAATGTAAAACTAAAACCTTTCACCCCAGTTTTAGGCATGCGCAAAATTGGAGACAAAGCCAACTTTTATGTGTTCGGCCTTTCAGTTTTTTTAGGAACTTCATGTTTTAGGAAAACACAAAGTTCTAAGTCAAAACTCCCGCTCTGTCAGATGATCTATTGCTGATATTAAACCCGGATTTAAATCAATATTTTATAGAAGTCTTCTTATAACATAATTCCTACATTTGCTAATATTTCATTGAATTCAACCATCTGTTTCAGTGTCCTACTGTGACTAGTGTAACTTTTTCACATTTTGCCATGTTACAACCACAAACTTCAAATTTTATAAGATAGACCAACTCTAAGTTGTAGCTCAACCCTTAGCAAAAAAGTAGTTTATTCAAGATTACTACAAGTATACTTATTTCATACTTAAAATTAGGCAGTGTACTTATAAACTATATTTCAGAAACTCAGCAAAAGTATATTGAAGAATACTTGACTTATACTATAAGGTAAACAGAAGCCTAAGTCTTAGTAAATTAAGGACTTCAGCTTATATTTAAACTTAAGAATACTTAATGAAATTAACTTCAAGTATACTACTTTCTGCAAAGTGGAAGGAAATGATTCACTGTTTAAAATTTTAGGAATAAAATCTGAAAAGTGTGGCATGCATTTGCATTAAGCCCCTTTTCACACTGAAGATACCAGAGGCTACAGAGAGTTTTAAAGGAGCAATAAGTAATAATGACACCTACTGGTTCAAATCATAACGACACACACAACACAGCAATCTCAACGGTCTGTTATTGCAGTGAAACTCCACTTATTCTTTACTTCCACAGGTCTATCATGTTTGTATTCTGTTCTATTTCTGCTCCGCTTCTCTTAATGGCTTCCATGTTTGCAGGCTGCTGCTCTTTTGCTAAGATAAATACCAAATGCTGCGCTCTCTTTTGGGAACCCTGGGAGCTCTCATGTGATTGGCTCAGGAACCAGGAAGTAAACATGGGCTACACTATGAACCAAAGTAGTTTTGGACCGTACCTCTAGGTTTGAAAAGAGGAAAAACTTGACTAAAACATTGTTGATGGAGAGGACCGATTGTTTATAAGGAATGTTACTTTCATCCTAGGTGACAAATGAGAATGATTTAGGTTGATGTTGCTGTCAATATGTGGTTTATTACTCCTTTAAGAGAGGACTGAAGACATTAAAAGAGTTCCCAGTGTTTAAATGTATTTTAAATTTTGCCGCTTTTAGTTTTTTTGTTGTTGTTACTATATCATAGCAAATTGAGACTGAAAAATATAAAGTGCAGCACAAATCAAATCAATTATAATAAAAAGTGAAATTAACTAGTGTACTTTCAGAGAGTCCCTAAACCGCTAACTAGAGTCCACCTGTGTGGATTTAATCTCAGTATAATTGCATATATTCTGTAAAGGCCTAAGATGTGTTTTTTTGGGTTTGTTAGTGAACAAAAATCACCACAAAGACCGAGGAACAGAGCAGACAGGTCTGAAGTAAAGATTTAGAGAAGTTTAAAGCACAGTTGGGTAATATACCACACTGTGGAGATCTTATTCAGCACTTTTTAATACAAATCCATCAAGACATGGTGGTTCATAAAAACTGACATTTGTCAGGGAAACCACCGAGAAGCCAGGGGAAACTGAAGGAGCTGCAGAGATCAACTGCTCAGGTGTAGTAACACGACATTTATTAGAAATGCTCTTCACAAATCTGGCCTTTATGGAAGAGTGGTAAGAATAAAAGTAATTAATATTAAACCTTTTGGCCTGTACGCAAAATGCTATGTGTGGGGGGAAAACTAACAATAACACGCCATCCTGAACACACCATTCCTACAATGATACATGCTAATGGCAGCATCCTGCTGTGGGGAGGTGTTTTTGTGACCAGGATGCGAGGCAGATGTGATGTGTAGATGGAGGAAGTTTCAAACAGGGTAATACTCAAAGAAAACCTGTTAGATGTTGCAAAAGACCAGAGCTAGAGATCACCTTCTAGCAGGATCTAGAGCTACAACGGAGCATGTTGTTGTTGTGAAAATGGTCCAGTCAAAGTTTAGTTGGGGCCCTAACTGGGAGTCTGTGAACAGACGTTCCTGCTGCACCTCCTAATTATTATGATCTGCTTCACCTGTGATCTTCTGACGGCAGCTCGTTAGGTTTATTACCTCAACCTGTTCACCTACCCCCCCCCCCCACCACTATCACCCCCACAGTCTCTTGCTGCCAGACTATTGAAAACCTCTCATGAGTTAATATCCAGCATTCATCCTCGCCTGCCTGCCAAGCTTCCCACCAGGTTCTCGTTTTTTTTTTTTTTATTAGTTTATTTGTCAGGGACAATGCAGCGCACATTATTACATTCATAATTGTAATAGGCAGAGCCATAACAAAATGTGTAGATCTGTTGCATGAAAGGTTTCTAGCCTATAGGCTAATTTGCAACCCCAGTCCCCAGTCAGGCCTTTATAAAATACATTTTCCTAAAACGTAGCTCACATTGCACAATCATATATAAAATACATTATAAAAGACAACCATTAACATTTTACACAATCCTAACAACATTACACAAAACAACACCTCACATCCAACATAATCATAATGACTCAATGTTCACATATTTGATTTTCTTTCAGCCAATGTTTCACCTTTCTATTAAATGTTTTCAGGTCAGTTTCTATTTTTATTTCTGTTGGTAAATCATTCCAAAGACGGATCCCTATCACTGAGAAACTTTTTGTTCTCACACTTTTCATGTTTTTCTTGCAAGATAATTAGCAAATTATCTATAATTCTTCCCTCTACTTCACAGTTGTTTGCTCCTTTGTGTTGGTCAGTCACACAAGATCCCAATTAAATACATTGAGGTATGTTGTTGACCCTTGACAAAATGTGAAATGGCAGAATATTCACATAACATGACTTAAAAACATGCTTTTAAAGACTAATACGAGTCTGGAATACTTGTTCTCAATTATCCATCATGCGTCTCTCTATTTCTTTCTCAAAAATAGAAGTAACTCGTAACATTTTGTTTTCTCATAAGCATTCACAGCAATAACGATTATAATGTGGAGCCACTAAGCTTTTTGTTGCTGTTCTCAGTAATAACACAGATGTAAATAAAAAAAAAGACAAGAGAGCAGAGAGAAAGGACAGAGATTCATCAATCCTTACCGTGTAAGTGCTAGTTCTTATATGTGACTGTGAAATCGCACTGCGGAGGAGCACAGACACACATATGCACACACACAAAACTGACACACAAGAGCCCTGCATACTAATGCACTATCTGATGGGCAATCTTGCGGAAAACATGCACACAAACATACACACACAACGACTGTCAGACAGGCAGCTGAGCTCTGAAGCCGAGACCCTGCGATGGACAGAGCAGGACGTATCTGTAACACAGAGAGGGAGAGGGGACACAAAGAAGACAAACTTAAAACTTTGGACATCACAGGATGGTTCAGTTCAGTCTCAAACTCTTTGCTTGGGCAAAAAGAGAGAAAAAAAAAAAAGGTTAATCAATTTAAAGCAAAACGTAATGGAGCCGGTTCATAATTAGCTTCTCAGACGACGGTCAGCTTGGTGGACTTTGTTCGTCGTCTGTCAACCACGCAGTTTAATCGCAACATAAATAAATGGAAATACACGCTGCTGCCAAGGCAAAACATAAACACTATGACGTACTCTGAGCCTTGGCTAAAAATAACCGAGTCAATACTTTCATTTGCGCCCCTTACAGAAAGCCGCCTGTGTCTGCAAACTGGCAATGCCTTAGAGTTTAAAGGGGGCTCTGAGACTCTTAAAAACCTGAACCTTACATGATGCATAACTTTCTGTGTTCAGTGTGTTTGCTGAAGCGTCTCAGTGTAGCGGCAAAAACTGGAAATCAAACACTGCATAATTAGTCACATAAGATGTTTATCTGACAACTTAAGTTGGTGCGAACTTGCTGACCCCGCACCCCCCCCCCCCACAAGTTTATAAGGAGTTTCAAAATGTAGCCGATTAGACCAATTTAAGTCAAATTTAATGATGAAACGCGCTTCACAACACAAAGTAGATCAAGGCAGTTGTAACTTATCCTAAAACAAAGCAAAAAAAAAACAAACAGCTAGCATTGTGAAACTAAGTCACTTTTGCTCTGTTTGAGAAGTTTAAAGGGGACATGTCGTGCTTTACAATCTTTACTTTTCACATTGAAATCATTCAGTTGTGGTCTCAATAAAGTGGAACTGCAGTGCTCTGGTCTGAATTCCTCGTTATTTTTGCCCCACAGACCCTCTTTTGCCCCTGTTCTGTGATTCATCTGAAAGCAACTTGTTTTGGTGCTGTCTCTTTAAATCTAAAGGAGGCCTGCCTTCACATCCCGCCCCCTTCCAGATTGCAGAGCACTCCGCTGCACCCACTGAGCTATATAATACACTGGAGTGCTGATTTTGCCGAAAAACTGAAGTCACTGGCGGCCATCTTGCTACTCCCTACTCTCACAGAATCCCATAGGATTTGGCTGCAACAACAAGCAGTTTTCTGGATGTTTGAAAACGTTTCGCAGGTAATTCTACAGTCAGTGGATGTACTAACACTATCAACTACTAGGAAATTAGGTGCTGAAATATTTTGCATGTTATTCATATTAAATATATACATGTAGATATAAGTATGTGTATATGTAAATATGTATATATATGTATACATATATGTAAATATATGTTTTTGTATATTGTTATTTATATATTTATAAATGCTATATATATATATATATTTAGATAAATAAAATGCAAAATATTTCAGCACATGACTTTCTCATTACGTGATAGTTTTAGAACATAACATAAAAGTATATGGCATTTGACATTTTAAAAGTTTTAAGCCCCCCTGAACATGAGAAAAGCCTCGTTATTCGATGCTGTAGCGCACATCTTCCCTAGTTACTGGAGGAAAATAGGGAGTACCAATATGGCGGCCGGTGGCTTCAAAGCGACTCGTTCTAACAGCGGGCGATGAGCACTCCAGTGTATTATATAGCTCAGTGCGCTGCACCCCGTTCGGCCATTTTTGTAGTATCCTGGGGGACGGTGTAATGGATTGTGTGGGTTAATACACCAAACAGCCAAACATTTATACTTATCCACCTGTAGCTTCGGCATTCTTCAGCTTGGACTACAAAATTTGCAAAATGCAGATTAAAAAATGCAAAAAATTTTAACTTGAAATACTGTGACATTATTGTTCAAAAACATAATACACAAAACAGAGAAAACAGAACGTATTAAAAATATGACCAAAACAAAATATAAAGATATCTACGCAGATGCTGGAAGGACTACATTTAACTTTTCTGCTCTCCTTAAGACTCCAAGTGCACAGCAAAATATATTTAAAGGATAAAAACTGAATTTTGCATGGAACTACTTTGCAAAACTATAGTCAAACATTGTATCTCTTTAAATTTTGTCACATTACAACCACAAGCATCAATGTATTTGATGTATCTGTTTGTAGTCTCCTTTACTCTGATGCCCCACACAAAATAAAATGCAGTGCAGCCAATTGCTTTCAGTTAATTTGGTCTCAGTATAAACACAGCTGCTAAGTAGAGGTAGTGGCAGCATCATGCTGTGGGGATGCTTTAACTGGTAAGCAGGTCAGCCCTGATAGGAAGATGGATGCAGCTAAACTTGGGACAATCATGTAAGAAAACCAGAGGCTGCAAGAAACTCACCTGAAAGAAGGAATCTAAACATGCAGCTAGAGCTACGATGTATCGGTTTGATTCAAATCATATTCGTGTCATATAGTGGTCCAGACCTGAATCCGACAGAAAAACTTAAAGGCTGATGTTCTGAGATGCTCTTTGTCTGATGTGAATGAGATTGAGCTATTTTCAAAGAAAACTAGGCCAGAAATTTTCTAGATGCGCTAAGCAAGCACAGACATACTACCAAAGACTTGCAGCTGTACTAACTCAGGAACGCTGAATGCGAACCAGTCAGACTGGATGGAGAATGTCTGTAAAAAAAAAAAAAAAACGTTTTAAATTATGTTATTTAAGTCTGAACTTTGACTAGGCCTCATATACTATATTATATTATTCAATTGTGCTTCTGAATGTATGTTGAGAGTGGTCGACATGCTGTAAGGTGAGCATTTGCCCAACTTTCAAGTCTTTTGCAGCCATTAAGACATTTTGTTCCAGGACTGAATTGTATTTAGCTTGTTCTTTTCCCCATAAACTCTGACCGGCTTCCCTTTACCCACAGAACGATGCTGCCACTAAATTTCCAGAACAGTAGTATTTTTACTTAAAAGTACACACTGAATTACCTGTTTTTCTAACTAGGTAACTTTTAAAGGCAATAGCTCATACTGGCTTTTATTAAGAGGAAGCAGACTGAAAGGGGGATTCATACAATACACAAAATGTCTCTAATTTTTCATTGTAAATTTATTTTTTATTAAATATCATGTATGGTTTTCCTACCACACAGGGATAATGCATCACTTTGTGTAGGTCTATTATGTAAAATCCCAACAAAATACATTGTAGTTTGGGGTTGTAACCCAACAAAATGGTAGAAGACTTGAGGGGCATGAATACTTTTCATTACTTTGACAAAAACAGCTCAGAGAAACTCAAACTTTGTTTTCAATTCAATATAAGACTCATCTGTAAATGATTACTCTGTGCTTCCTCCATCACTAATATTTTACACAATGCTGGATCCAGTGTCTTATACTTTGCAGGTGAGTTTGTATTGTATCATATTATTTTAATATCCTGATGGACCGGGCTTCACTCCTGGCACACACACACAACCTTCCCTCAGTTAAATTTTCCTGAACACAAGCTTTGAGTTTAAACCGAACCTAAAAATAAACAAATCAACCCTTCACAACCTTGGCAAACTAAAGAGGTATATATAAAAAAAAAAAGTCCAATTTATGCGCCGGGGAGAAAAAAAAAAGGAAAAAAACCTCTACTGCTGTTTACAAAGAGAGTGAGCTCCAGCTAAAGTGCAAGACAGGAAAGTTATAATCACCGCCTGCCTCCATGCATGGAGTCACGCTCGGGATATGAATTCCAGTGGCCACGTTAGCAGGAGCGGCTTATTGTTGGATTTGGGCTTCAGACTAACAGGGTGACTCCGACGGCCTCAAATACTCGCCCAGTGACATCAGTTCACCATTTGTGACCTCTGGAAAACAAAAACTACCACAACTCCATCAGAACACAGATGGTAAAACGTCGCACAACCGCAGTACGTGACTTTTATGAATCGGTGTCACAGTCGCATACAACCACCAAGAATGCAGCCACCTCAACCCAAACTGACCATCAGTCTGGGGTCCACTCACTCGCTGGCCGCTGAGCGAGGACTTCGGATCAATGGGTGGAGGACCTCTGGTACGCCCTGTAAGGATGTGGGTACTGATTCTGAGCTGGGATGCCCCGCAACTTCTGTGGTTCCCAGAGTATCAGGTTCTGGGAAACCCCCCATGGTTCAGGAAAAAAAAAAAAAAAAAAAAAAAAAGAGAGAACAGCTGGAGCCAAAACCTCCAGCCACCGTTCCCCTAAACTCTCGTCTCTCGGCAGGATGCGGAGGAGGATGTCAGAGGATGTGGCTCTGACCCAGGAGTTCATTGTCCGGGTGCTCCCACCACTGACGATGAGAAACCCGGGTTTGAAAGAGCTGAAACAATTATTAGATTATTGATTGGTCATGGAATTTGATCATTTGAAACGCTGGTCTAACCAAAACGGTTTGTTGCTTCCAACTCAAAGCTTTCGTTTTTAAATATAAGTTTTGTTGTGCTTTTCAAACGTTAGTTATGTGTTTTGACATTTCTAATTTCTACTTTATCCTTTAAGGTAGTTGAGGCTGGACTGCTGCAAAAGCTCTGCTGGGCATAGATTGAAAGAAGTCTTCCTGTCCTCATAAAAAAGAGTCATTACCAGGGATTTAAATAATTACCAACCAATTACCAGACTGTCTAAACAGGCTCAAGTCTTTGAATGTTTTATTAGTGACAAACGGAAGCAACTTCTCTCACTTAACAATATGTGTACCAAGTTTTTAACAATTATGACATCACCAGACAATAAACATCACTGTGCAGCTTTGGGGATTTGGATACAGCATTTCATTCTGTAGATCAGAAACCTTTATTGAAAAGACTCAATGCTACTGGAGTCAGTAAAATGGTCCGGAACTTGTTCAGAAATTCATTATAAGAGAGAAGACAGCAGTAATCAATATTTTAACGCCACTGCCAAAATGTAAGGGTTTTCCACAAAGGATTAATTCTTATTTATTCTCTATGTTTGATAAATGAGCTGCAATACAGACTTCTACAACCAAATATTTGATATATGTTGATGATACAATAGTTTATACTACTACTTCCTCCCTAAAGTGATGAAAAATGTTGACAGCTTAGAAGAAACTTTTCAGTCACTCTGAGATTGACTCTGAACTCAACAAAGACTTTGACTCCATCCGAAAACCTCTATTGGGTAAGGACTCTTTAGTCAAAGCAGAAGTGCGTCGGCAGTCGACATGATAAGTGCCATCCGAATAGTGCGGTCAGTACGGAAGGAGGTAGGAAAAGGAGCCTGTATGCTTCCTCTTACAGCTAATTTAGCATAAGAACCTCAATATGTCCCTTACCGGCACTACGGAGCTGTAAGGAATCCCACAAACCTTTGCATAATATGACGTATAAGCACAGCCCACCTCATCAAATCAGGCTGTAGGCCCAGATTTGACTCATACCATCCATGAGCGTTATTGTCACGTAATGATGTCGGAGTTAAAGGCTGTCTGAAGTCTGCACTGCAGAGCGCTGCTCCAGGTCACATGACCCGTTCAGGATCCGGCCTTCTCAATTACATAGACAAGTTTTTGAGAAGGGCAGCCCAAATGGAGCATTGGGCTGTATGTCGACCTGAAAAAGAATTTTATATATCTCAAATTAAGCTAATACTAGGGTCAACCCTTACATGATGCTTTAAATATAATTCATAAAGAGCCGCAACCTCCCCCCCCAAAAAAAAATAAACTCAAAAGAATAAGTAACAGTTTTGTTTTGTTCTCCAGGATTTAGATTAAATGCAGGGGGAAAAAATTACAAAAAGAGAATGATTTTTTTTAGAATGTTCAATATTTATGGAAGGGAAAAAAGTACTTAGTTTGCAGCTAAATTACAAAATATATATATATATATATTCCACGAGTGTCATTCTGTAAGTCTATGCAGATATTGTATATCAACACATAAAAAAACGACTAAAACTAGTCTTTTTGTATTACACTTATAAACACAACCTTTATCATATATGCTTTTGTGAAGCAAAAACTATTAAGAACAATTGAGTCCCTAAAGGACCACAGATTGCTAATTGCTGCAGATGTTACTGCAGGTAAAAGAAATATCACTTCATATAAAAACTTCTCAAAAAAATGTACTCTTTGATGCTCATGCTAATCTTAGTTAAAAAAAAAAATTAAACTACCACTGTTTTTTTAATTTCATCTTAAAAAAGTATCATCTCTTAACAGCCAAAGAAAAAAATATCCTCTCTTCTCTCGGACTAAGAAGTTTACTAAGGTGTTGGACTAAGGTGATATTATTTATATGCATGCTTCCATTTTTCTACTGAATTGACTTGACTCAGAATATCATGCTTTTACTTAATCTAGTTTCCACATAAAACAGAGAAGAGAAATGCAGATGATGCTATTTTTTAAGTTGTTTCTAAGATAATTCACTTACTTTATATCGTACCACTATCTAGAAACCAGGCCCTTCAGACATTCCCATCCTTCATATTCTCAACTGTGCCCTTAAAACTGCTCTGAAACAGATAATTGTTTTAGTTAGCTTTTAGGTGGTAATATATGCCCATTTTTGTTTTAAATATAAATTCCTAACGTTTAACTTTTCTGACACTTGAAACTGTTTCAGTTTCTGTTTGTGGACTCCATGCAAAAAGAGAAGCTCTACTGGAACCTCCTAGGCTAAATAAAGACTTTATTATAGGTCAGCAACAATGACTAAATACTGCTGTCCACAAAAACAATTGTGTTAGTCTGAGACTAAAAATCATGCGAATGCCTATTTCTAAATGCTGGGGCTTAATTTATCTTCAGAAGCTGTTTAGATAAACACAGTCAGCCCACCTTTAAATCCAAAAACTTCAAGGCAGCTTTAAAAATGACCACATGGACAACTAGTGAAACAAAACATAGCTCGACCACACACACACACACACACACACACACACACACACACACACACACACACACCAGGGGGTAGTGGGGGAGTGTAAACTGCGGGGTGGGCGTTTGTTTTTGGTGCACAGACAGCTGGACTTGTGTGGCGTGGAGCTCAGGTTCAGCTGTGGATGTGACCCTGCAAACCCACCAACCACGGGGTCTCCGTCTTTCACACACTACTGTATAAAAAGTTTTAAACAACTATAATTTATTTATATAGAGAGTACATCAGTATTTCTCAAAAGGTTTCTGAAGGACTTCTAAAGTTTGTTTTTGGGCTTTGGCAGCTTTTTTTTCTGTCCAGTCTTGGTATCTCACCATGAAAATATATTGCAGATGTTGTGTTTATAGAGGTAAAATAAAGCTACATATATACAGCACAGTGTGTGAAAGTTGTGTTTTCAAGAAGAGGGGAATAATCCAATATAATGCAACAAAGGACAAGCTTTTAGCTGATCAGCTTAATGTGATTTGTTTATCAAATTAATTAAAGAAGTGGGAACCATTTTTGCCTATTTGACAGGATAATAGTATCATAATCTCTAAAGAACCAATTTAACACTGGTTCTCTTCTGTTTGTTATATTTTCACCTTAAGTTTAGGAGCATAGCAATGTATACCGAGGTTTCATAAACAACAAAACGTTTCTGTCACCTGTTGCTGAGCACTGCTAGCCAGCTGGCTTGCTTACAAATAGGACAATTTTGAGTGTTTATTACATACAGCAAATTAGAAAAGTTTACACACCCCATGTTAAAATAGCAAATATCTGTGAAGTAGAAAAGAGTTGACCATCATAAATCATTTCACAACTTTTCTCCCATTTATTTTGAACAAAAATTCAGACAACTTACAAGAAAAAAGAAAAGAAAACTGTTGCATGAGTGTGAACACCCTTCTAGATCCGGGGATGTTGCTCTGAATTAACCACCTGCCGTCATTTTAAGAGTCCACAAATAACACTCTGGGTCTAGCAGGCTTTAGCTGACATTTTCTATGTCACATTTCCCATAAAAAGTCATGACCTACTGAGAGATTCCTGAGCATCAGAGCGATCTGACTGTTAAAAGGCGTCATCATAAATGACGTGAGGAAAATGTGGTGCAACAGTAAGTTTGCTAAGATGTTTTCAAAAGTCTAAATCCTGGGTACATTTTGGCAAAAGAAATTTGAAGGTTCCTGAAATCATAAGGGAAAACGTGTCAGGATCTGATTAAACCAACCCTGAACATTTTGTTGAAAAACAAACAAACAGTGCACATGACCTAAAGAACACCATAAACACAGTGTAGCATGGTGATGGCAGCATTGTGCTTTAAAGCTGCTTTTCAGTACGAACTGAAGCTTTAATCAAGCTGGAGGGGATTATGCGCGGTTAGTGTTCGCACAAACAGCCACGCTTCTGCTAAAAAGATGAAGAGGAACTTAATTTTTCAGCAGGGCACAATAATAATGACTTCACCAGAAGAAGATGACAGTTTTGAAATGACCCAGGCAGAGTCCAGACCTGATTCTGACTCAAAATCTGTGATCAGATAAAGGGATGTGAGCAGATCTGCTCACAATCTCAAAGATCTGGAACATTTTTAGGAGGAAGAGTTGCCAAATAATGCCAAATTAAGATTTGCTACAATGCAAAAAGCTGTCAGAAATTGAATACTGGATACTTCAGCAAAGTACTCCTTTAATTATATAGTATAAAACTAAACGAGTATCTTGCTGTACACGGTAAAAGTCAGATTTAAGGTTAATAAAAAGTTGTAAAAAGATCTATCATGGTATCATTAAACAAACTATTACTATTCTTACTAGTAGTAGTTGTAAACAGTGTTATGTCAGCAGAAATGGGATAAATCTTTGCTTGTCTGCTTTATATGCACATGATTAGATAACGTCACATGTTTTTGTTTTACATTTTAGAGTTAATATAGGTTTACTGTGGTATTCTTACTCAAGGTTATCATACAGCACAAACCTCATGCTCATGCTTTTGCCTGAATGATTTGAAGGTCAGATTTAACTGTCTTAAGGAACATTTCTCTGAAAATGGTTGGTTATTTGACGAGAAAATTAGGGTAAATGCAGCCAAAGTCCAAAGCAAAAACATTCAAAAGGCCTGGAGGAATACTGGTCAAGACAACTTTAAAAGAGAGCAGGAAGGTCAAGCTGCTTTGATGGAAAACATATAAAAAAAAAAGGAGGTCTGGCTTGAGACTAACTACACCTACTAAATAACCGAGTGTGATGAAATAAAAATCAAACCCAATCTTCTGAGCTGCCAAGATGCTGGTCACTGCTGATGTATGAGTGTTTTCAAACAAGAAGTTTGGCTGTGCATGAAGGAAAAGTCCACCTCTATAATCCCACCTGATTCATAGCGACATACTGTCAAAAATCAGTGAAGCATCGTCAAAGTTTAGAGCCGCGTTGGCACCTGTTTATCTCCCAGAAGTTCAGTTTCTCTCCAACGGTCTTGGCATCATTTCTCTAGCGTCAACGGTGAGATTATGACAGACTTTCTGGGGTGAGATGGGAGGATTTTGCAATATACAGCACCGTAAAACATGCCCCGTGATGTGACTCACTGCCTGTCTTCCTGTCTAACCCCCAGCTAGGGTCTGAGCCAAGAAGTAAACTATACAGCCACGTTATCTTGGCTCCAGTGAGAAGCCAAGTGCAGCTGGGGGGAGCGGAGCAGACAGCGGCGCAACTGTGACGTGTATGGCCTGTACCAGAGAGCTGGGAAAGAGGTACAGCTCACCTCCCTTCCTTCCTCCCTAAAAAAAGCAATGCAGGCTTCATAAGTCACCCGCCAGCGTCTGGCTTTGATGACATCTACCTTTTTTGTCCGTGTAAGCAATTTAAAGACATGCCGTTGAACTCACGCCTGGATCTTTTCCAATGGGTCTTCTGCGTCTAAGCCTCCCTGTGGCCGGCGTGTCCGTCTGCTGGCTGCGTCCGTCCCAGATGAGTTGGCATTCAGAAGTGATCCCTTGAACCGCTGCCTGTGTGACCCTGAGAGAGTGAGCGGGGAGACCGACAGCTGGAGCAGATGAACACAGGCAAAGGGAGGGATAGAGGAGACGAGCGAAGGAGGGAGGGAAGGAAGGAGGGAGGGAGAGGAGGGAGTAGGACAGCCCATTCTTACCCCCCCTCGGGCCCCCTGTGCTGCCACCCTCCACCCCTCTGCCTGACCCCCCAGGGTGGAAATTCCTGGTCTGTTGCCCAAATATCCAAATACCGAAATTCCAAATCTGTCCAAATCACAGGCACAACAGCTCACAGAGTCACACACACACGTACCCCCGCCGCCCCCGCCCCCTTTTACTGGTCCCACAACACACCTGGTTTCATTTAAACCAAACCCCCGCAAAAGCCCCAAGCTCCCCCACCCTCTTCCCATTTACCCCCCATCTATCTATACTCACCACCCTCGTCTTTTCTTTTTTTTTTTTCTTCTTCGTTTTTCCAACAGTCGAGCGACTTTAAGCCCGTGCTCTCATCCAATCTGACATGAGGGATATTTATAGAAGGGGGAGAAAGAAGTTAATGGAATGTGGACAAAAATCAGAGACGGGGAGAGCGAGCGGCTTTCCAAAGAACTTCTCAGGAAAGGTTCTCAGCTTCTTGTCGTGAATAAAATTCAGGTTCTTCCAGATTCTAGACACAGAAAACCATAAACATGTCTCTTCCTTGTTTGTACATGACTAATGGATCTTTGCTATTGAGATCAGGATGTTGTTCTTGCAAAATCCGTTTTATTATATGATGCAAACTAGTCGGGATGTTGCTTAACCAAAGGTGGTCGTTGTGAGTCAACTTGGGATCTATTGTAAATGGTATTCGTGTTACAAGAAAAAAGTAGAAGATTCCTCAAAGTAAAAGTAAAAGTGCTTTGAAATGGAAAAATTAATGGGTTTTTTTTCCCAAAGATCCATTGATTATCCGAATAAAACCAAATTCAACTGCAGTTCCTTACAAAACTATTCTCTTCCCTCAAGCACTTTCTTACATTTTGTCACCCTCCAACCCAAAAAGTGTGTGTTTAATGGGATTTTATGTGAAATACCAAAATAAAGTTGTGCCTACTTGTGAAGTGGGAGGAAATTCTGTTTCTTTTTTTAAAATAAAAAGCAAAATCTGAAATGTGTGGGCGTGCAAATTGAGTCAGTACTTCGTAGAAGAACGCTGACCTGGAGTAACAACTGCGATTCTTTGGAGGTTTGCACCAGCTTTGCACATACAGGGGTTGAAATTTCTGTCCACTCGTCTTTGAGAAATAACTCAAACTCTGTCAGATTGGACGGAGAACGTCTACATTTTTGTGTATTGCCACAAATTCTTAAATAGATTTCTGTCTGGAATTTGACCGGGCAATAAAAAAACTCAGACTGTATGTTTAGGGTCGTTGTTATGATGGAAGATGAACCTCTGCTCCACACTGCAAAAACAAAACTAAAAATAAGTCATAGTTTCTTAAAATGAGTGTATCTGTCCTTGATTTGAGCAGGTAAATAAGATGATCTGCCAATGGAATAAGATTTTTGCACTTAAAATAGGAACAATTCATCTCCATCATCTTACTTCAAGTGCAGGATGTCTAATTATCTTATTTTAAGGGTCAAAATACTGGCAGATCATCTTATTTAACTACTCAAATCTAGGTCAAAAACACTAATTTAAAGAACATTTTACTTATTTTTAGGTGTGTTTTTGCAGTGCAGTCTCCCAAGTCTTGCTGCCTCCAACTTGTTTTCTTCTGGGATTGGCCTGTTTTTGGCTCCGTCCATCTTCCCATTCAATCTTTGTCTGATGAAGAAACCATCCCCAAATTCATGATGCTGCCACCACCATGCTCCAAAGTAGCAAATAGCTATGTTTACATGCACAAAATTTCACGATCGGATTAAAATGTATGCGGAATATAAAATCGGATTGCACCGTTTATATGGGCATACAATCAATTAATACGATCATAATGTACATGTATATGCATCTGGCTTTATTCAGAGTAGAACCACTCAGATATGCTCAGCTATCAAATTCCCCCTAAAAAAAAAAAAAAAACACAGAAGAAGAAGTACGTCTTTGCTAAACTACAAAAATAGTAAACAAAGCAGTATTGTACGAGTTAATTTGTCTTCTGAGCACCAAGGCACGATGTCCTAATTAAGGTTAAAACGTTGCTGAGTGAGCAACAAATTTTGGAATAGAAACGTTTATCAGGAGCCCCGACAGCTTTGCTTCCCGAAGTATTTCCGCTACTCATAAACGTGGAAAAATGTCACGTTTACGTCGGGCGCACATGCGCATTCTGGTCAGTTTGTCACAATCAGAATAACTTGAGCCTGACAAGCGTTTATATGCATGTTGATCAGATTATCAATCGGTATAAACCACCCCTCTCATTCGGATTACAATCTAATTCCGATTGATCTTAATCCAATCATTATATTCCAGTTGGCTCGTTTATATAACGTTTTTTTTATTTCGATCGGCCCTTTATTCCGATTACTTTTGTCCATGTAAACGTAGCTAGTAATTGTGTATATACAGTGCCTTTCAAAACTACTTTAATGTTTTGCTGCCTCACAACCTGGAATTAAAATTAAGTTTTTGAGAATTTACATCATTTCAGTGACACAACTTTGAAGATTTATAACTTTTTATTTTCAAGCTAACAACAAAAAGGACAAAATAACAGAAAACATCGGTGTCCGTAACTGTTCAACCTCCCCTGAAGTGAGTACTTTGTAGAGAAACCTTTTGCAGAAATTACGGCTGCAAGTGTCTTTGGATGAGTCTCTAGAGCTCGCCACATCTTGCCTCTGGGATTTCTGTCCATTCCTGCTCCAGCTCCTTCATGTTGGATGGTTTTTTCTCTCGTGAACATCGATCATCAAGTCTAACCACAGATCTGGACTTTGACTGGGCCATTCCAACGCATTTAAAGGTATACTATGCAACCGGGGTTGATTTTCCAGCGAGGCTCCCCCCAGAGGGCGAAAGTAAAAGTGCACTGTCATAAAGATGCTCAGCTGTTCTGGTTTCTCCGTCAAGCCAGGCGCGGTTGTTTTGATCTTAGCAGACAGGCGAACGCAACGAAAAGTGGAAAAAACGGCAGTACAAACAATGACTAACACAGTGAAAGTATGAACATCAAGCTTCCCGCAGCGCTATCTTGGCGAGGCAGCCGCGGCATTCAAAAAAAATAATAAATAAATAAATAAATAATAATAATAATAATAATAATAATAAAACTCGATATGCTTGCATGTTTATTTGACGTTAACACGCGGTTCTTTGTTGTTGCTTTTGCGCGTGCATATAGTGAATAGCAGGGCAAAAACACATGGAGTTCTCGCCGTAAAGCGAGACTTCTGTGGGTGCGAGCCGTGAGCTCTTGCAATTGCAAGTGCGGTATTTCCCCTACAGACCACCAGGGCGGCCGAGAAAACCTTTGTTCGACCTGAAATGACTCATTTAATCATCCAAAACGGTATGGAACACATTAATTAACTGAAAAATGTTGCATAGTATGCCTTTAAATGTCTCTCCTCAAACCACTTGAGTGTTGCTTTAGCAGTATGCTTCGGGTCATTGTCCTGCTGGAAGGTCAACCTCTGTCCCAGTCGGACCAGAATAATCACGTAATGGTATTTATCGCCATCCATCTTTCCCTCGACTCGGACCAGCTTCTCGGTCCCTGCTGCTGTAAAACATCCCCACAGCATGACGCTGCCACCATCGTGTTTCACTGTGGGCATGGTGTTGGGTTTGCTTTATACACAGCGTTTTCCTGGGTGACGGAAAAGTTCAATTTTAGTCTCATCTGATCACAGCACCTTCTTCCATATATTTGGGGAGTTGCCCATGTACCTTTTGGCAAAATCAAAACATGCCCTTCTTAATTTTAAGACCAATTAATGGCTTTCTTTCAGGCCACTCTTTCATGAAGCCCAGCTCTTCGGAGCGTACGGCTTTTTGTGGTCCTGTGGACAGATCCTCCAGTCGTTGCAACTCCTTCATTGATGCCTTTGATCTCTCTGCTGCCTCTCTGATTAATGCCCTCCTGGCCCAGTCTGTGAGTTCTGGTGGGCAGCCGTCTCTTGGCAGTTTTGTTGTCATACCATGTGCTTTCCATTTGAAGATGATGGATCTGATGGCGCTCCAGGGAAACATCAAAGATTTGCACTGCAAAAACAGAACTCAAAATAAGTAAACCTTTCTTGAAATGAGTGTATTTGCCCTTGATTTGAGGAGGTAAATAAAATTATCTGCCAATGGAATGAGTCTTTTTACCCCTATAATAAGATAATTAGATATACTGCACTTGAATAAGATGGTGCAGATGAGTTGTTCCTATTTCAGGTGCAAAAATCTTATTCCATTGGCAAATAATCTTTTTTACACCCCTGAAATCAAGGAAACATACTCACATTTGAAGAAAATATTTCTTATTTTTAGTTCTATTTTTGCAGTGTGGATATAGTTTTTTATCCCCACCCTGACTTGTACTTCTCAGAAACTTTGTCCCTGACTTGTTTGGAGAGCTCCTTGGTCTTCATGGTGTGAGGCCTCTTGCTCAGTGGTGCTGCAGCCTCAGCGGTGTTTACACTGACGGGTCCAGTGACTCTTAGATTGCACACAGATGGCTTTGTTTCACACATTATGTTACTGCTGAAGACAAGGTTGCATCTTAACCTTTTAGGGGTTAGGGACTGGACACATATGCAGATCCCAATTTTTTAGCTTTTTATTCTTTATACCTCATCTCACTTCCCCAACTTACGAGTATTTTGTACAAATCCATTACATAAAAATCAACCTTTTAAATCACAGGTTGGAATGTAACATAGGTAAAAGGCCAAAGGGTTGAATACTTTTACAAGGCACTCTAGGGTGAAATATAGTGCTAATTTTCCTTCCGCTTGTAGCTCTTAGCATGTAGGCCAGTAAATTAAATTTTGGTCTTCTCTGACCTCGACACATCCTTACATTTGTTTGCCGTCTCTCCTACATGGCTTGTAGCAAACTGTAAACTGTTGGGGGCTTTCTTCAGACCAGTCTTCCACATAAGCCAGATTTGTGGAGTGTACAAGTAATAGCTGTCATGTGAACCGTTTCTCCCACCTGAGCTATGGATCATTGGATCTCCTCCCGAGCCACCATAGGTCTCTTCTTTCCAGTTCCTCTGATTAATAATCTCCTTGCCCAGCCAGTTTAGATGAAGGCTTATGTCTTGGTGGGTCTGCAGTCGTGTCATAGTCTTTCCATGTTGTCAGATGATGAATTGATGGAAAAAAGTGCTCCATATGAAGGTCAACGCCTGAAATATTGACTTATATTTATTAATTTAAAAGGTATTCAATCAGGGATGAGACATACAGCAATGTTATATTTAAAAGAAACTGTTTCCTTGTCAAGCAAAGGCTAATTTGCTGCCCCCAGCTTTTTGCTGTTTCCTTTTAAAATAACTTTTATAATATATATATATATATATATATATATATATATATATATATATATATATATATATATATGTGTGTGTGTGTGTGTGTGTGTGTGTGTGTGTTCCAATGGGCTGTTACACAAAATTAAAGTAAAATACAAGTACTTTTGTGGTTGTAATCTGAAAAGTTAATGCTTCTGAAAGGCCATACTTATCCTCATTACAGTTGAAAAATTGAAGCATAACTGGAATACAAGAGGTGTAAGTACTACCTAAATTCACGCAAATGTATGTATAAGGAATCACAACATTTTCTCATTAATTGTACTTCTGGTTTAAGTAAACCTCCCTTTTATCTGTGACTGTGCTGTGCTTGTGTGTGTGTGGTGGCAGAAATGCCAGCTGTCATTACGGGGAATGTTGTTGAAAAAATAAATAGATCACACCGCCACCCCATGCTGGACCCCCACGGCCACACACAGACACCCCACACACTGGCTGGAGTTCATCACATGTGTTCTGATCCCATTTAAAAAAAAAAAAAAAACTCAAAACAGTCTCAACTCAGAGCTTGGCTTAAACATGTTCCCAATGCAGGGTTTAAAAAAACAAAATAACAAATCCTTACATCATTGCTTTATCGTGATTTGATTCCCGTTTTCTTTTTTTTCCTTCTGGTCCCTTATCTCCCACCCAACACCCACAGGATCATAAGTCCTATATCTGCGGCGGCTTTTAATGGGAACATCTCATCCGTTTAACGCTGCACATAAAACACAAAGACGTGTTAAATCGAAAAATAAAACAGTACGACACTCCAGCGGTTGAATTTTTTTATTTTATTTATAAACCAATTTTACAGCATCTGAACAATGAAAGAGCCAATAATGCAACACGGAAAGTAAAATAAAAAAAATATTACTGCAGAGAAAGCAGAACTGAAGAGAGAGAATAACGGCTTTATGGGGGAGGCAGACGAGCCAGGAAACAAAAAAAAAAAAAAAAAAAAGGAGTGGGGAGAGGAGAGGGCAGGCGGCCAGGGAAACGCCTCAGTCGTGATACATTATGAAGATGCAGCTTTTGATCACGCCCATGTATCTGTCCCACACAGCCTGGTGTCTGAGGGGCAGAGAACAAGCAATCAGTGGGTAAATGATGCAAAAATCACAGCCAGCAAACAGGAATTGTGAAATCTGTGCAAAGAGAGTAAATGAGGCAATTGGAGTCCCCCGAGTTTATCCAGGGGGGTCGTTGCTTCTATTTATGAATATCTCTTTGTTAAGCCTGAAGCGGTGCAGAGCTGTGTACAGCCTTAATTACATTCCTGAGAGTTTACATGAGAAACAAGGCGACTACAGTTTGAGAAACCATATGTAAGGCATGGCAGAACATAGATGTCAGTTTCAACAATAAGCTCCCTGATGAATGTAGCCTTTCTGGATTATTCTTAAGTTTCCTGACTGCATTTTAATAAATCGACTGAGGGCGACAGCTAGACCTGGTGCCACACTCGGCCTGATAAACTCTGCGGAGTGAGCGCATGTTGACTCACTTGAACGGGTCCAGAATGTGGGCTGAGTTGGTGTAGTGGGTGAGGTAGAGCTTTATGTCCGCGGCCGTCCATCGGTCTGAGCGGCACGGCTCGATAAACTGGGAAAGAAAAGGAAGGTGGGAAGTCACGCGGCCTCGCAGGCAGACCGATTCCTGGCGATCTAAAACACAACTTTACCTCAAATGAGTTTGCACTGACCTTCTCTACAAGATCAATGAAGAAATCTCTGACGTCTTTGGTGTTTGTTAACTTTGTGGCAATGTTGACGAGGCCTCTGGAGAGATTCTGTAATAAAAAAATAATCCCCTTTTTCTCCTTTCACTGTAACAGTTAACAAAAGATTACATTTACGTTAGACCAGGGAGTGTTAACGTTTCTTACTTTAAAATTAGCTTCCATCTCTGCGAAAGCTTTAGTTTTTCCCCTAAGAGCTGTGCAGACCAAGCTGAGGGCACAGGAAGGAAAGAAACAGGAAATTAGATAAAAGCATGTCGATTAAAGTTTGCGAGAAAGCCGGAGTGTTTCTCAGCCATCGGCACAAATTGGAGAGTGTCTGCTTTACCTTTTGTGCTGATCCAACAGATCTTTGTCAGCGATTAAAATCTTCAGCTCCTTCAGCTCCTGTAAAAACTCTTTATCCAGATCGACGTCCATGTCTTCCACCATGTTGTCTACAGAGAGCAATCGAGTGAGACCCCCACGAATCAGTTTAAAATAAATCATTTTCTCAGGACTGTCATTGTGTTAGACACAGTCCAACTGTAAGCAGGCCGTTGTTCCTAATTGAAAACACTCCAGATTCAGAATTAAGTCAACCTGGGACGAGTACAACTCAAAGGACCTCTGGTGGTCAGTGAGCCTCACTGAAGGAGCGCGGCTCAAACTGTTATTATAAAGAACCAACCCACGCAGTGAACACTCATTTTCAGCCTAAAATGATGTTGCATGGTTTATAAATATTTTATAAATATCAACTCTAAGCTTTTCTTGGACATGCAGCTTTAATATTGCGGAGCTATATAAACATTAAATCTTGTCCAAATACAATGTGACATTTGATTAATGAGCTATGTAAGCAGCTAAACGCGATATGTGTGCAGTTTATGTTTTCACGACGTCAAAAGGCGCCAAAGGAAACAAGCAGAATCCCTCACCAACGGCCCCGACTGTCCAGTTGTTGATAAGCTGCCCGGCGCATAAAGCAAAGTCCTGGAAGGTGAGATACTGCAGCTTTTTTTTCCCCGTCTCAAAGCGGTTGTTGGCAAAGAAAACAATGGCAGCGTAATCCCTGAAAAGAGACAGAAACAGCCCAATGTTTGATGGGTTTAGGTTTCCACAGGGCTGCAATTTTAGGGTTAAAACAGACAGAAAAGAAAACGCAGTGCCTCTAAAAAGTATTCATGCCTTGTGAACTTTCTCCTTTGTCGCATTACCACCAGAAACTTTAACGTTATACATAGGGACACGAAGCAGGGCGTAACTGTAAAGCGGAAGGAAGACGATGCAGGGTTTCAATCGCTTTAACATATAAAAGTCAAAAACGTGTGCCTTTTATTTCTATTTGGCCCCATTTACTCTAATACTATCTGATAAAAATAGGTGTTAGAGAACATCTTTAAAAAAAAACAGCCTCGTGGAGATAAAGAGACACAGACAGACAAGCCAGGATTGAACACTGCAAAAACTGATCTAAAATAAGCAAAATGTTCTTAAACGTAGTGTTTTTGTCCTTGATCTGAGCAGGTAAATATGATCATTTGCCAATGGAACGAGTATTTTGACCCCTAAATTAAGATAATTAGATATCCTGCACTTGAAATAAGATGATGGAGATGAATTGTTCCTATTTTAAGTGCACAAATCTTATTCTATTGGCAGATCATCTTATTTACCTGCTCAAATCAAGGACAGAAACACTAATTAAAATTTTTTTTTTTACTTATTTTTAGTTCCGTTTTTGCAGTGAAGTTATAGATTTTTAAAGGAGGGTTAGGATATGAAACAATATCCCAAACATTGACCATCTTATAGACTAATGTTACAGTTGTTCACAAAAAAATGGAAACGTATTAATCCTACCCTCCCTGGGCTTTATGAAAGAATGGCAGAAAGCCAGGACAAACTAGGTAGGGTCACAGAAACCTGTGGAAATTGTTTGCTTTCTGGTCCACATGTGCATCAATAAGACAAGATGGTGGCGGCATCATGTCGGCCTTTCTTCAGCAGGGCAGACCTTCTGTAAGGCTGGATGGGGATAAATGCAGGACAATACTGGGAGAAAATGTCAGAGGCTGTTTTTTGTTCTCTTTCCACTTTACAACTAAGCGCTACTTTGTGTTGATCTGTCCCCTCAAATCAAAATACACCCAAAACATCTAAAACTCTGTTATCCTCATTCAATACCTTGCGAGCTTGTCAGAGAGAAGGAAATGCTGACGTATGTTCTCCACCAGGGGTCCCTTCAGCTCTTCCACGACTTTGAAAACACGTTTGAAGTTGTCAAACTGAAATACAGCAGATGACGCAGAACACTCGCTGAATTACGACATCGTGACTTGAACCGCGAGCCAACCACAGCCAATAAATTCTTGCTCATGTTGAAATGACTCCACGCAGAAAAACAAACAAAAAACACGAGAGAACGAAAGGGATCTGCGTCTCATTTGAAGCAGCACCGAGTTTCACAGCCACAGAATAAAAACACGGCGTCACTTCTAGGCTGAGGGTTTTTTTTTTGTTTTTTTTTACCTGTCGCCTGCAGCTTTTCAGGGTCACACCTGTCTTGGCACTGATATCGTCCAAGTCTTTCTTTGTTCCTTTGGAGAGTTTCTTTCCTAAGACCTCGCGTACGAACGTATCATCAAAGGCATAGTACCTAAACAAAAACACGATACTTTAGGAAAAAAAAAAACACATGGGGTGCATTCTCATATGACATGAAAACAGAAATTAAAGATCTAATTGCATGACACAAAAAGCGAAGTGTGAAAACGAAACAAGTGGAAATGGCAGCGTCACCTCTCTATGAGCATGACTTGTCGGTGGGGTGTGATCTGGAAGAGCAGCTGGTTTGCGAGCTTGGCCGGACTCTGGAGCAGGCGCTCGCACATCTGGAAGGTCCTGTACTGGTCCATGGTGTCGCTAAGGAGAACATCTGCGTCTGCCTCACACTCCTCCAGCACGCCTGCGTCCATACGCGCCTTCACTGCGTCGTTCACTGTTGGGTAAAGTTCAAGCCTCGTTAACATGCATAGGGTGGATGTTCCCAGAGGAATGAATACGGCCCACGTTAAAACCTGATCTGCACAGACTGACAACGGGGGGGGGGGGGGGGGGGCGACACTGAAAACATCAACAAATACGCAAAGGTAGATCTGTGTTTTAATCCGTTTGTGTTTATATTTGTGTCTGCTCTGTCCTCCCGACTCAGTTTGCTTTTGCAGGTTGCTTCCTGTTTAAAGTAGGTTGTTCCTTTCCACTGTCTCCACCTGCTTTCTCGGGATAAGAAATGGCTCCAAAGTCAGCGACTCGATGTTCCTTACATAGATAAGTTTGTTACCAACTGATAATTAAACTAAATTTGACCAAATTGTATTATAACTAAGAACAGAACTCGAGCGTATGGTTGAACCCAGATATTTACATACACAGAGTAAAAAGACGCAGTTGTTTTACGCCATTCAATCAGACTAAAGATTTCATTTTTCAGGTCAGGTGGGATTACTACAACTATTTTTTGTATCTTTGTTTGCTGTGGCCAAAATAATGTGCAACCGTTTTTAAAGATTTCAGCTAATTCTAAAGTTTACATCCATTTACTTATTATTTTTTTGGCCTTTTTTGAGGAGTCAAGAGGGTGGAGAGAGAAGGGAGAGACATGCAGTGAATTGCTTGAGATCAGGAATTGAAGCAGGCCAGCTGTGGCATACTAACAGCCTCAGTACATGATGCTGCTCTGCCACACACTAGATTTGCCCTTTAAACTGTATATTTCCATGCCTCGTGGTGCCATCTATTTCATGGAGTGCATCGGTCCTTCCTGTCGTTAAATATCCACACAAATTGATGCTTAGACCTTCCACAGTTTCACAGGTGGGGTTGTATTCTAAGGCCTGCAAACTTCTCAGTTTCTCCTCTAAATCTATAAAGCATCATGGCGAGAACACTTCAGTTCTGGTTTCCTTTGGTTTCCTCAGACCAGAGGGCGTGAGTTTTTGTGTTATTTTTAGAGGGAATGGCTTCTTCCTTTCTGAGGGGCCTTTCGGTCAATGTTGGTACAGGATAATGCCTTGTATACTCCGTTTTTTTCTGGGTTGAAAGACCCAAATAAAAACATATTCATCTTTGTGACAAAGAACCTGTCTTTTTCCTGAATAGTACCATATCTGTCCACACATTGCTGTACTTGTTATACTTGCATATAATTGTTTGAGCAGATGAATGAGGCATCCTCACACACCTAGAAATCGTATCCAAGGACGAAACAGAATCGTGGTGGAGGTCCAACATTATATACCTGATATTAAGTCTGATTTTTATTTTATTTTCCCATAACATCGCAGAAGGAAGCAGTGTGTTTGAGGTGTTGCCTTAAAGGGAACATATGAAAAATCCACTTTTTTAAACATTTTGTTGTGTGCTTGGATTCTCCAGGAGTGCAGAAAAATTGAATAATCTGTCCAGGTGCTGCATGGATATCTTTATATTGTGTTTAGGTCAAATTGTTTTAAGCTGTTCAGTTCTCTATATTCTCCATTATGTTTTTTGAACAATAACCTTTTATGTTTTTCTCTGTGATTTAGCTGAAGGATGCTGAATCTACCAGTGGATAAATCAAAATGGTAAGTTGTGGGGTGTGTTAATCCACACAACTGATTTCACCGTCCCCCAGCATACTACAAAAACGCCTGAAAGGGGTGGAGTGTAAGGCTCTGCGGCGTGGAGGGGGGGCAGGTGTGGAGTGCCTCTTTTGTGTTTAAAGAGACGACACCAAATACGAGTTGCTCAAAGCCCAACCTCAGAACGGGGGTAACAAGGAATTCAGACCAAAGCTGTTCAGTTCCACTTAACACAGATCACAACTGAATGATATTTAAGGTGAAAAGGAAGGCATTAAAAAGCGCTTGAATACGCTTACACAGGCATAACATCAGTACCTGGGCTTTCCCAAACTGTTTAAAGACAGTAATTTTACGTAAACTTCTGAATTTGACTTTTTATACAAATTGGGTATCTGGGTTCAACCACAGATAACTTTTTACTAACTGGAATTATAAACTGAAGTTTTTATTATAACTCGGCCTTAAATCAGAATCAGAAATACTTTAATAATCCCAGAGGGAAATTACAGTTCCAGTACAACCGTACGGGTGAGGAAGGAGCGGGGGGAGCAGCTCTGAGCTCTCTCGCCACAACATCCAGGGGAGTTTTATTGATAAGGGGAAGCCTAATCCAAATACACAATTTGTTATGGGAACAAGCTGCACCAACTTTTCTGTCAGCTTTAAAGTTCTTTCATCGCTGACTCCACGTGGAAAATCTAATATTCCAAATTTGTTGGGCTTTTTTCCGCATTTCACATCCAGATTTGGTCCCATCTCCCCTTTGAGTTCAACCACCGAAGCCAGTCTGCGTTCCAGCGCATCCAGCTTGCGGCTCAGCTCCTCCAACATACGGGTCTGTTCGTTCACCGCCTTAGTGATCGCGTCATATGCAGCCGGTAGCCTGATCAAGGCCACAATTGCTACCGACATCAGCTGAATTTGCTGATACATCAAAAATCGACAGAATCCAAATAGAAGAAATCCAAGTATCATAAATCCAAACATGTATACGTCTTCCACGTCCTCGACTGACAAAATCGAAAAACACACCACACAAAAGGAACGTAAATAATGAATTGGAATCCATCTAACTGATTAGATGAATTTAATTATATATTTCTGTATATAAATTGGATCTATTTGTCTTGTAAAGTGCATTGAGATTAAATATGTTGATAATTGGGGCTATATAGTCTTTTGGGAAAGCCTTTTTTAGCACTGATTATGTTTGAAATATTATTCAAATAACATGTTACTGAGAGAGCTTAAATTAAGACATAATTATCTTTGCTATGTTTAGCATTTTTATAAAGTATGGTGTGGACCATCCCACGGCTTGTTGACACACATTTAAATTTATGTTTTAGTATGTCTCATTTTTATAAATGCCCTCTGCCTTTATTACACAATTTTTTATATAATTTGTTTGCACATCTGTTAAGAATTAATTTGTGAGGAACTAAGATAAGGAAAGAATTTTTAATGCTTGGTAAACATTAAATGTTTATGGAAAGGTATTGCGAGATCCAGCTTATTGTTAGAAGCAAGGAGAGCCTGTTTGAATAGAACTGTGCTTTAAAGAGGCATAGAAAACCTTAAAAATAAATTTCAAAATATTTACATTTAAATTAAAAATAGAACTGCACAGCATTATGAAAACATGTAACATGCAATAACGGTGGCGAATGTTGTAATACCATTATGACTTGCAATAAATAAAGAAGTATTTGGTCTATTCCACATATAGTGAATAATCTATACAACAACAGAGGAAAAAAAACTGACATTTGCCATTCTAATCTTAACATGGTTTTACTGGAAAGGTTGCATCTGGCTGCAACTGCTGTGCCAACTCTTAAGAAAATTAATTGTAGTTTCCTAACGAGCAAATACTGTAAATTAACAGCAAAATCTGAGTGAATGCATGGTATTCATCTTTTTCTACCCAAGTGTGCCTTATTATCAATAACTGAAATATTTACTCTGGTAAGTTTGTTTTTACTTTGATTCTCTGTGTTTCTGATTAAGCTTGTTCTCTGTCACTTTAGAACTAACTTTAGATTAGATTAGCTTGTTTTTGTTTGTTTGTTTCTATTACAATAAACTGTGTGTAACTCTGTCTTTGCCACTGTCACATCCAAATGTCCCCATTGTGGGGCAATGAAGGGACGTCTTATATTATCTTATATAAAAAACTTGTAATAATTGCAGTCCAAGTTTTCAGTCCTTGTGAAGCGATAACACGGCTGTTAACTGTTAACTACAACTAGGTTTCTGGTATGCTCTGTAGTTTTTAGCATCAAATTGTGTCAAGGGGAGTGCTGATCTGTAACCTTTCATCTTGGGATAAAAAAAGTAATTCTGTTATTTAATTACCAGCCTGTTAAAGTAAGCACAGCCAGTAAACGTTGCTCATACCTGTGTACCCATCCAGCCAGAGCTGGTAAACCTCCTCATCCATGATGGTGGTGTTCCCAACGAACACGTCTAGCTCTACGGCCATCTTCGAGAAAACAAAAACAGAAGTTAACATCAACACGTGTTAATAGTTACGTACATAACCAACAAATGGCTGTCAGCTAAACATGTTTGTACCTTGATTTCGGGGGTGTCCAGACCTGCCTAGTTTTGACAAAACGCGCGTCTTCAGTGTGAAACGTTCATTCCGTCAGCTGGATTTAAGCAGTTTTACTCACTAGCTAAATTCCTGCAAGGTTAGCCTCTGGGTTAGCAAGGCTGTAAACCGAGCAGCCGTCAGCGGCAGCAAACAGGCCACCGGAGGACAAAACTCTGTGTTAGGATGGGGGAAAAATCGGCAACATGGCGGCATTTAAGCGGTTCAAACTGTTGCGATTGAAGCAGGAATATCTGTCAGGCGAACGGTGGCTCCAGCTTTGTAGGTCCGCAGTGTCAACAACAGCGGTCACGCAGCATCAGCAGCACATACTTCCGGGTATGTGACGTCACCGCGAAGTTAAGGAGTTAAGAAGAAGAAGAATTTTAAATCTAAAACTAAAGCAATACAATAAGTCGCAAATACCATAGGATCATGCATTGAATTAAAAAAAATATATATAATAATTAATAGAAATTGCTGTACGGTTGAGGAAATTGTTGCTCTGAGATCAGTAGACCAGGGTTGCCATGGTGATATTAAAGTCGCTCTGCAAACGAAGAGTTTCGGCGCTGCGATCAAAATTAGACATTTAGGAGGAAAATACACTGGAGCAAATTGAAATCATAAACATGGCACTATTTATGTTGTGGAAAGGTTTCTGGTAACCCCCCTCCCCACTGTCATGTGAGAAAAAAATTAAAACCCCATTAAATAGCCTTTAAAATGTTTAATATGCAAATGTTCAAGGGCTGGTGTCTAATTACATTTTATTTTATATTATGAGATCATAACTAAAAGAAAAGCAGTTTTTAACTCATCAAACAGTTATAAACAGAAAGATATCTCCTATCCTAGGAAAAGGTATGACACCCTTACACTTTGTGTAATCTTGAACTAAAATGTATTCCGTGACTTTCTTCTTGTAGCCAGCCACGGGACTGTGACACTGGTCTGAGAACACTTTACTCCACACTCCCTCCTTTAAAATAAGAGCCTTGCATCCCGTATATCCTGTTTTGAGTTACCCTGAAACATTTCCATGAGACTGAGATCTCATTTCCCCAAAATTCTTGATGTTCCAGAGCTTTAGAAATGACTTTGTAACCCTTTTGGAAGTGATCTCAATGACTTTCTTCTAATTTGTAAGTAATCAGGCTGGGGGTGTGGCTAGAAGAGGTGAACTCAGGTGTGATAAACCAGAGCTATATTTTAACAGAGGGGCAATCACTTGGTCACACAGTGCCATGTAGGTTTGGATTTTTATTTCCTCCCTTAAAAATAAAAAAGCTTCATTTAAAATCTGCATTTTGTTTGTACTTTTGTTGTCTTTAACAAAAGTTCAAACATATTAAACAAATTTTAGTGTTTAAATTTGTTTGATATTCTGGAACCCCTAAATGTGACAAACATAAGAAATCAGGAAGGGGGCAAATACTTTTTTACACTACTGTAGATCTGCTTTAGCTTTGCATTTCATTTAAAGATCTTTCCAGATTTGTATGTTTTTTTTTTAATGAGCTACGGGGATGCATTGATTTTGTTGTACACAAGTAATGCAAATAAAGGCTGAGATTTATACTCGATTTATATAATTTCCCTTTGGGATTAATAAAACATTTTTTAATTTTATTAAATTGTAATTTGAGGCATCCTTCTGATGACAGTAGAATTCATGATGGAGTTTGTAATGGTGAGTTTCTGCTGCAACAAAGCACCCCTCAACATCACACCTCCACCTCCATAAGGTTCTTCCTTGCAATGCTGTATTTGGTTTATGGCAAACATATCCTCTGTTTTGGTGACCAAATAATTCTCATCTTTACTCATCTGTCCAAAGAAGAATATTCCAGAAGTCTGGGCAGTTGTCTGTATTCTCTCTGGGAAACCTCAATCTGTATTTCATTTTTTTTTTCTCAGAAACCAAAGGTCTTTTCTCTTTGCTCACCTCACATAATAGAAACGTGTGCAGTCTTCTTCTGATAGCAGCCATGTATTTTCACAGCAGCAACAGGCTGAATCATAATTAATAATTACCAAGCTTACCTTCAAGTTACACTTATTGAATACTTTAATTATCATTTAATCTGCTTGATTGCTCATGTATTCATCCTTTTCATGGATTGAATATTATATATCCAACTGTTAGAAACATCTATCCACTCATTTCCTGGACCTACTTCATCCTTTTATAGGGTCACAAGAGGGACTGGTGAATATTTCCAACAACAGGCAGAAGCCAGTGTAAACCCTGGGCAGGTCACCAATTCATCACTGGACATCACCAAGAGGCGAACTGTAAAAACTATCATGCATGCACACATTTCCAGCTGGGGCCATTTAAAGGGCCAGTAAACCCAACATTCATGTCTCGTGATGATGGGAGAAAGTAGTTATATAATTTCATAGTTACTGTGTATGGGCTTCAGATCATAACGCAAGTGGCTCCTTGTTTATATTTTCAGGTAGGAAATGACACAAAAAAAAATACGAAGTTACAATTAATTGAAGTGACCATCACCCATTAAGTGGCAAAACAAACGATGTTAATATTAAAGTCTAATCATTGCACAGGTTCTGATCCGACCATTACATTTCCACACCATTCCCAGATGCTAAGGTAACTTCCACACGCCTTAGCGAAGAATGCTGCTGCACTATTATGCTTATATCATATTCTATAATCGTCTGTCATGTAAAAAGGCTGGAGTTTTTTTCCTCACTGTCAAATATTTTCCACTGTGCACTATTTACTCTGATATTTACTTTTATCTTCTACTCTTGGTGTTTATTTAGAGCTAACTTTAGATTAGACTATAGTTTGTTCTTTTTTGCTTCTTTTTTCCCCATTGCTAATAATTGTGTGTAACTGTCTGTGTGTTTGCCACAGTCACACCCAAATTTCCCCATTGTGTGACAATATAGGTATTCTTATCTTATCCTAAACGAAAAAGGGTCAGGCATTAAACTGAAAATGAGTTAAGAAGTGTAAAAAGTCCAAAGAGAAGCAAGAAAGATCGCTATAAAGACCAAATTATAATTAAAGTACCTAATTTTAAGTATTACTAGCAAGTCTGGCTCCTTGGAAGCAAAATATAAAGAAAGAAATTATGACTCCAGATTTTTGTACAGTGCACAAGCACTTTCAAACCACTTTTTTTTTTTTCAATTAAGTGGTAAAAGCAAAGTAACAGAAATGTCAAAAGTTATATCTCTCTTTTACTGTGGGATGCAGTAGAACAACAGATTAAAAAAATACCAATGGGGCCTTTATTTTAGGTATTTCCCCCTGCCTTTTATTCACCGCATATATGGTTTTATTTTCAATACATTTTTATTGTGAATGTTGAATACTGGTCACAACAAAACTTCAGCAAAAGTTAGTGTCGGAGTTAGTAATTAGAGGGATGTGAGAATGTGTGAGAACAGCATTCAGATTGAAAGGTTGTTCTCTAATTACACTGGCTGCATCAAAGCCTATTTTCTTTATTTCTCTTCAAACCAGGGAAAAAAAACTTAGCTGGAGTTAAAGTTAGTGAATTTGCACATTATTTAAGAAACTTCACACTTGGAGTAAATTGGTAGTGTGATGTGAAATTTCTCCACTGAACACCAACAGTTAATTTTACTGAGAGAGTCATCATTGGCCAGACAGAATCTTATAATGAATGAATACAGTATGTGAGAACTGAAATTATATAAAGCACGTGGCAGCAAGACATACCCGTTCTCTGACCTTTGTCCTTTAATTTGTACTTTTAGTTAGTAGGGAAAGTGTCAGATCAAAGATAGGTTTCTGCGTCCACAGGAACCCCCGAACAGGATGCACTTTGCTCGCTGGATGCTTGTACACAATCTGCTCTCTTTTCCTGCAGAGATTAATCCGCATAAATCCCTGTAAAGCCCTCTCCTCACCCTCCCTTTTCTGTGTTTCTGCATGTGTCCTTCAAAATTACAACATGAGGGAGAAAAAAAGAAAACAACCTACCCCCCCGCCCCCAGTCAGCCCGTCTTTTTGTCAGAAATCTCGCTGCACATCAACAATCTCATTTCTAACCTCCCATGACACCCTGATTCCATCCCCAGATGCCTCCCAGCTCGGTTAACACCCTACATTGTTACGGCCTCAGTGAAACAATGGAGGTGGGACAGAGGGCGGAAGGATGTGGCCGAATGCCTCAGCATAAACCGATGGGGGGGGAAAAAACGCCTGCAGTCAAACTTTCCAACAGTGTTCTTTGAAAAGAAACAAGTAGTTTCTCCCGACACAGCTAGAATGTGCTGTACTTTTCTGGTGAACTCCAAAATCCTGCAGGACACAATAGAGATAGGCCGAGCTTCTGAGGATGAGATCATGCTTGTAAATGAATAAATCCAGAGGAAGGAAGGTTACAAAAATGTCTTTCCTATTTGTTTCCATTGTATGGTCTATTATTGCAAAAGGTAAAAAAAACAAGTTTAAATTGAAGTAAGTACAAATGTTTTGGTTCAGTTTCAATAGAATAGAGTAGCAACAACTTTTATTGTTCCTCAGTGGTGAAATGCAGCTGTACCAGCAGCAAAATGAAAGCCAAATGGAAGCATGCAGAAGATAGAGATATAAAAAGAAAAATATACAGAGACTGTACAGGAAGGGCACATTTGCAACATGATGAAAAAATACAGTTATTATAAATAGCATACTCACGTTGTAGAGTTTTGCTACTGAGCAAGATCATTTAAAGTAATCTACAAAACACCCATGTGTATTTATTTATGCATAAGAAAACTAAAATTTCAATAAAATAGAATAGAAATAACCTTTATTGTTCCTCAGTGGTTATTTACAAGAATGAAAAAACTGCTCGAAAACAGGATGTTTGAAATTCTAAGATGAATCTGTTTTTAATGTTGCTAAAAGAAAAACTCAGACTCGTTGCATCTCAAAGATAACCTGTTGAAAAGATATGATTACATATTGTCTATATTCTGATGCGAACCAATAAATATTTATGGCATGTCATATAACCACTCTAGATTAAATGAGATATCAAACGTTTCAGATTACTAGAACCGTAAAGTTAGCAGTCATTATAACTATCCAACTTCCTGTAAAGAAAAGTGACTCAAAAATAAAACCAATTTATTTTTTGCCATATGGTAATCTATATCCAGGGGGATTTGACCATGAGTTACAGCTCAAGATAGATTTATGTGCAGTCTGAAATGCACTTAAATGCATTTTTCTCAAAGACCAAATACAAATTAAACTGAAATAATACCTTCTAACCTAGCATTGTTGACTTTGTTTTTATTAATGATTATAAATTGAAACTGAATTTTCTGGATGCAACAGGATTTCATGTATATGTAAATCAAGGATCTTCAAACCACGGCGCTGTGAGTTTTACTCAATAGCAGAGTTAGGCAAACACATTTATAATATGTAAAAATATTTAGAAGAAAGAGTCCCCCGTTTCCCGTCCTTGTTGCAGAAAATTGACAAAAAAGAAATTACCAGACAAAGAAAATAAGAAAAGGGTCTACTTAAAAAATGTAGAACGTTATCTGCATTTTTTTAAACAAAGCATATTTGCAAGACCCTTTGAATGTTTCTGAACTGCAATGGCTTAAAAGTCAGTTTTGTACTTCGGTTAAATATTGATTGTTTTTTTGTTTTTTTTCATTGCTTGGTAGGTGAGACTAAAACATTCACAATTCATTAATTTTTGCTTTTTTTTTTTTTTTTTTTACTGACATATATAACAGATATTATATTTCTTGCAGAGAGATTAAAACTGCATTTAAAAATGGGGTGAACATAACATAATGAGTATGACAAATAAACCAGTTTAGTCTACTAATGAAGTAAAAAAACACAGAGAAAATTAAACATAGGTCTAACTGCAGATGGAACATGAAACCTATTTGCAGTACTTAGTTTTTATTTCACAGCAGAGCAAGTGTGTCCAAAGTGCGGCCCGGGGGCCATTTGTGGCCCCTGTACTGATTTATATGTGCAAAATTCGTAGTTAAAATCTTACAATTCAAAATGCTCAGTTCTACTGAGCCCCTAAAGGGACATTGAAGGGAAATTAAAAAAAAGAATAAAGTAAATGATTTTCATGTTGAACCCCGTATGGTTCAACATGAAGCATTCATCTTTTATTACATTCTCTTTAATTTCATGATAAATAGGACGACATTGACTCTTACTCTGATGCAGACTATGGTGCATTAATATCTGCTTCAAATGTATTTATCCAAAAGGGGTTTCAAAGAAATGCTGACCCAAATCCTGTTCTTATATAGCCAGACCAAAAATATATATTTTTTTCTATCGAGCCCAGAATAATTTGCAAACTGGAGGACAATCTTTTATTAAGGCAAATGACCTATGGATTTATTTACAACAACCTTTTCCTGCAGAAACTCTGACTAATTTATTCATATAAAGCAGGGGTCACCAACATGGTGCCCATGGACCCCCAAGGACCTCATGTGGTGCCCTCGGGCCGTTCAAAATATAGCACAACCCACCAGTGAGCTGCATCAGATATTGTATTTTATCTTGTTGCTTTTCTTGTTTTTAATTACACTGGCATTAATATAGATTTAAAAATGAAACATTTGATTCTTTTATGGTAAGGTCAGTACTGGTAGCCCTTCGTAAGACACAGTACCGATAAAGTAGCTCTCAGTTTATAAAAAAGTTGGTGACCCCTGATTTAAAAATTATAATGTTTTGTGGTGGAGATAAAAAAAATAATAATAATAAATTACAGCATAACTTTTGCTTTTACCGAAAGACTTGATCATGTTGGCCCATGTGCCAAAAAGTTTGGACACCCCTGCAGTAGAGAGTCACATATTTCTGTTCAGCTCCTTCAGTGCTGAAGCACGGTGCCGTGCTTTTACTTTGAAGGCCGCTGACCTGTACATCCGGTTGCGCAGCAGCGGAGTCGCTGAACCGGAGGAGGCAGCAGACATTGTTGTGGTAGCGGCTCAGCTCCGAGGATGAAGCGCCTGTAATGAGCAGATAACGGGTGAGATCGGACTGCGTTTCACCTCCTTTATTTTTATTTTATTTATTTATTTTCTCTCTTACTTATTTTTCATTATTATAATTTTTTTATGTACCGGTAGAAGACGCCGCCGCCGCACCGTCAGGACTGCCTCCGTCCAAAAGAGCCAGCGGAGATCTGCCTTCATTCAACCCGAGCACAGCGGAGAAAGAGCACACGATGCCACCGACGTGAAAACCCACGACATCCGTGGGGTGTTTTTTTTTTTTTTTCGTTTCTTTTTTTTTTTTGCATCCGTGGGAGCTGGGCTAAATCTCAGCGTGTGCGCGCAAACACAACCCCCTCCAGAGGACTGCTGCTGCTTTCTTGGACGACAAGGAGGAGGAGGCGGACTGCTGTGCTCCCAGAGGCCTCGGAAAACACAGCCTGCTACCGAGGAGGTGATGGACTGACATTAATCGGAGCCTCCCGACCTCATTAAGGAGCTGCTGTCTGCGTGCCTTGGAGAAATCAAGCGAAATAAAGACATCACATGTTTCTGCCTCTGTGTTTGCGCGGTGACATCTGGACCAGAGTGGGCGCAGAAGAAGAAGAGGAAGAAGATGATGCGATAAACCTCAGCTGAGCATCAAGCAAAACAACATTTAATTTTTTTTTTCCCCCCAGTAATTTCTCAGGGACTATTGGGTTGTCTTGTACAAAATGGGCAGTGAGGGGGAGATGATAAACAGGGAGCTGTCAAAGGTCTCTGATGAGGATTTGCTGGCCTGCTCCAAAGAGGAGCTGGTGAGCCGGTTGCGTAAGGAGGAGTCAGAGAAGATCTCGGCTCTGATCCAGCGCGGCAGGCTCATCAAGGAGGTCAACAAGCAGCTGCAGGGCCACCTCCTGGAGATCCGGGAGCTGAAAGTCATCAACCAGCGCCTGCAGGAGGAGAACACCGAGCTGCGGGACCTGTGCTGCTTCCTGGACGACGACAGGCTGAAGGTGAAGAAGCTGGCCCGGGAGTGGCAGCTCTTCGGCCACCACGCCGCCAAGGTGATGCGTGAGGACCTGGGCGGCTACCTGAAGAAGCTCGCCGACCTGGAGCGCCTGCAGGACGGCCTGGTGAAGGAGAACCTGGACCTGAAGGAGCTGTGTCTGGTGCTGGAGGAGGAGTGCGTGAGCAGGAGCGACTCCAGCCCCGGCGGGTCCACGGAGCTCAACCTGCCCTGCATGGTGGCCCGGGACTTGGGGGACGGGAGCTCCAGCACGGGCAGCGTGGGGAGTCCGGACCAGCTCCACCTGGTGTGCTCACCGGACGACTGACGGCCGGTGGACGGGCTTCCCCACCCGGGAGAGAGGGACTCCAGGCAGAATGGGAGGCGTTAAATGGATAGTTTAGGATTTTTTTTAAAGCCAGGTGATGTGAAAAGGTTGTTAGTTGTTATTATCTTACCTGCAGTAAATAAATCCAGGGTCTATTTAAAAAAAAAAAAAAAAAAAAGAGTTTTATATTTTTGCCAGACTCAAATCGGTCAGCATCTACAACTCTGTGCACATTTTAGTGCAAAACGTTCATCTTGATGGGTTTTTGCCTGTGGGTTCCAGAAAAGGGTTAAAACAGCAAAGTTGGTTTCTGAGCCACATGGTGGTAAAGGGCTATTTCTCAGCTTTTATTGGCATCCCATTTAACTTAAATCAGCTCTATCTCAAAATCTACACTTCTTAGACTTGTTAAATCTGGGTTATGTTATCCTACGTTAAACACAGATCCTTTCATTTACAGTTTGTTTGCTTGTAAGTAAAAGAGAATATGCTAGTTTTCAAATTTTAAGCTTTCAGGTAACTGAGAACAATGACTGGAAACTCAAGCATTGTTTCTATTATTTCCCTATACCTGCCCAGATTTAGGGGGGAATAAATCTGGTTTCAAACATTTTCAGATTTTTAAGACTGTCGAGGAACTCTGTATCTCCCAGATGCTGAAGTAAGCAGCTAGTCCAAGCGAGGCCAAGACCAAAGCAGATCTCTGCAGCTTAAAACACTTACTAAATCTAAAAAAAAAAAATAAAAAAAAACATTTATGATTTAAAAGATTGTCAAGTTCTGACTGGGTGGTTATTCTCACACACAAAAATACACATTACAAGGATGTGGCGCACCACCAATGATCTTCCTGTGTGAAACGCGTACTGAGAACGGATCATGTAGAGTTTTATATCAGAACAATTCATTTTGTGCACTAATCATTGAACAATATATCAAATTATTACAAGATCTTGTATGGAGGATTTTAGGATACAACAATATGGGGTTCCACTCTACATTAGCAAAAGAAAATGTAGAATTAATGCCAATTTACTTTTTTTTATATTGTCACAAAATGACTGCCGTGCTTTAATTAATGCTTTTTGGTTGGAATAAATGTTACTCACTCAATTAACTTCTCATACTTGTTTTTCCAGCCAAAAAGTCAAGTTTATTACTGTAGAAAATCAACAAATAGACCATTGCGGTGTGAAATATAAACACATTCTGCTTTAAGTCTTTCTGAAATAGATATGAAAGTTATACCTTATTTTATTAGTTACCCCAACAGTGTGAAATGTGTTCAGAAATTATATTCAAAATGTAGTATGCAACTCATCTCATTCTAGTATTTTTAGCATTTTCATCATGTTGGGGCTAGAAAAGCGTTCCCATATGTCTCAGATCATCTTATTTTACATATATAAGCACATTAAAAACATGAACTGACAAACTATTGGGTTGATTTAAAAAAAAAGTTAAAATATTTACGAGGATCTACTGATTTTTTTTACTTAGTATAAAGTGTTTCCAGTCAGGGTAGCTTTCTGATAGAAAAAGGCAAATGGTTATAACCCATATAAGTTACTTTTTCTACCCATTGTTCATCTAACTGGACTTGCTTTCTTTACATGTTATGTTCTCAATATATATATATATATATATATATATATATATATATATATATATATATATATATATATATATATTATGTGAAAGATACAGCTTAAGAATCTGTAAAGTAGTGTTAGCTTGAGCTGCTATGACGTTTTGGATATACTGGAGTTGTTTGGCGATGGTAGAAGTTTGGTCTTGGCCTCTCCAGCATCAATGCCGTCTAATAATCTGGATTTTTGCTAAATGCACGGTTATTTATTTACTTACAGGTAAGATATTAACGTTTTGTAACCTTTAAAATGAACCTAACTTGAGAAATCCCGAAGAGTCCCTTTAAGGCTCTCAGAATGCTGCAAACTTTCTGTGCCACAACAGGACAATGAGAAACCTTATCACACTACACATTTCAGGATCTTACGCAGACAATGATGACAAAGTATCTAAGTTTTACAGTGTTTTTCTATTGAATCTTCTGAGATTTCTCCTTTTTCAGTGATCTGTTGTTGAAAAAGAAAATGGGACCAGTAAGTGGGTCACATCTATAAATTTATCTCATGCACTGGACTAGCCTACACTGGTAGACGCCTTCTTTTCTAATGCACTGGAGAGCCTCGTCTTAGATCATTAAATCACAGATCTAATGGTGGATTTTAATCCAGTTTTGAGCCATATTTAGTCCACTGATGATTTGATATCGGCCTTTGCTACATAGATGCCCAACTGTGTAATATATTATGCACTCTCTCTCTTCCTCAGGGCAGGATTGGAGTGCCATATGTGCATGATGGTTGTTACTGTTTTTACTACAGGCCGTGGTGCTGTTGGGAAAATGTGCCGGAGCCTGCATACAGCTGGCACATTTAGCACGGTTTTGGTTCATGGTAGATATTTAGGTAAATCTCACTCAGAGCAGAACTAAGAGTCAGTTTGTCCTGTTTTTAAAATCCAACTGGAATCTCTTTGTAACAAACTGGAGAGTCTACAAACATTAATGATTTCTAAGCCAATAACGCTTGCTTCTTTGACCCTTTTTCTTATGATGTTGGTTTTTAATTGGCACCTGCTGAATTTCTTGTTTTTCTTTTTTTTTCTTTGCATTTAATCTGTACCATTAGGGGTAATCTTAACTTTGACGCTTCTTTATCTTGTTTTTTTTTTTTTATTTTCCTGTGTTAATTATAGAATTACTGTTTTCCGGTTTAAAGCATAGATAAATGCACATGGATTAGAAAAGATTTATTTTGTCGTCAGCTGTTTATCGGTGGGCTATGCTCGTAGTGCGCCGAAGAGCTTTAAATACAGTCGAAATGACTCCCTGTGCTGTTCTGACCTTTTCTTCTGAGTTTGTTTCTGCAGAGACAAGTGTTTACATGTGCATGACACAGAATAAGTGATTGATTTCTGCACCTCCTGACCTTCAGCGTCACTTGATTGATGCAGGAACACTTCACGCATGTTCATCGGTTTTATTTTTGGATCCCAGTCTGGATGGCTCGAGAGGGCTGTTAATGCTTG